>NC_141691.1:1082863481-1082865981 GCF_964263255.1 Lissotriton vulgaris | reverse complement strand
TAGATTGATAAATAGCTAGATAGATAGCTAGATAGATAGCTAGATAGCTAGATAGCTAGATAGATAGCTAGATAGATAGCGAGATAGCTAGATAGATAGCTAGATAGCTAGATAGATAGATAGATAGATAGCTAGATAGAAAGCTAGATAGATAGCTAGACAGATAGCTAGATAGATAGCTAGATAAATAGCTAGATAGCTAGATTGATAGATCGCTAGATAGCTAGCTAGATAGCTTGCTAGATAGCTAGATAACTAGATAGATAGATAGATAGATAGATAGATAGATAGATAGATAGATAGATAGATAGATAGATAGATAGATAGATAGATAGATAGATAGATAGATAGATAGATAGATAGATAGATAGATAGATAGATAGATAGATAGATAGATAGATAGATAGATAGATAGATAGATAGATAGATGGCTAGATAGCTAGATAGATAGCTAGATAGCTAGATAGATAGCTCGATAGCTAGCTAGATTGATAGATAGCTAGATAGCTAGATTGATAGATAGCTAGATAGCTAGATAGCTAGATAGATAGCTAGATTGATAGGTAGCTAGATAGATAACTAGATTGATAGATAGCTATATAGCTAGCTGATAGATAGCTAGATTGATAGATAGCTAGATAGCTTGATAGCTAGATAGATAGCTAGCTAGCTAGATAGATAGCTTGATAGATAGCTAGATAAATAGCTAGATAGCTAGATTGATAGATCGCTAGATAGCTAGATAGATAGCTAGATAGCTAGCTAGATTGATAGATAGCTAGATATTTAGATTGATAGATAGCTAGATAGCTAACTAGATAGCTAGATAGCTAGCTAGATTGATAGCTAGATAGATAGCTAGATTGATAGATAGCTAGGTAGTTAGATAATCTACCTGATAGTTAGCTAGATTGATAGATAGCTAGATAGCTAGATAGATAGATAGCTAGATAGCTAGATAGAAAGCTAGATAGATAGCTAGACAGATAGCTAGATAGATAGCTAGATAAATAGCTAGATAGCTAGATTGATAGATCGCTAGATAGCTAGCTAGATAGCTTGCTAGATAGCTAGATAACTAGATTGATAGATAGATAGATAGATAGATAGATAGATAGATAGATAGATAGATAGATAGATAGATAGATAGATAGATAGATAGATAGATAGATAGATAGATAGATAGATAGATAGATAGATAGATAGATAGACAGACAGACAGACAGACAGACAGATAGATAGATAGATAGATAGATAGATAGATAGATAGATAGATAGATAGATAGATAGATAGATAGATAGATAGATAGATAGATAGATAGATAGATAGATAGATAGATGGCAAGATAGCTAGATAGATGGCTAGATAGCTAGATAGCTAGATAGCTAGATTGATAGATAGCTAGATAGCTAGATAGCTAGATAGATAGCTAGATTGATAGATAGCTAGATAGATAACTAGATTGATAGATAGCTAGGTAGTTAGATAATCTACCTGATAGTTAGCTAGATTGATAGATAGCTAGATAGCTAGATAGATAGCTAGATAGCTAGATAGATAGCTAGCTAGATAGCTAGCTAGATTGATAGATAGCTAGATAGCTAGATTGACAGATAGCTAGATAGCTAGCTAGATTGATAGATAGCTAGATTGATAGATAGCTAGATAGCTAGATAGCTAGATTGATAGATAGCTAGATAGCTAGATTGATAGATAGCTAGATAGCTGAATAGATAGCTAGATAGCTAGATAGATAGCTAGATGGCTAGATAGCTAGATAGATAGCTAGATAGATTGCTAGATAGCTAGCTAGATAGCTAGCTAGATTGATAGATAGCTAGATAGATAGCTAGATAGCTAGCTTGATTGATAGATACCTAGATAGCTAGATAGATAGACAGATAGCTAGATATCTAGATAGATAGCTAGATAGCTAGATATCTAGATTGATAGCTAGATAGCTAGATAGATAGATAGATAGATTGATAGATAGCTAGATAGCTAGATAATCTAGCTATCTAGCTGATATATAGCTAGATTGATAAATAGCTAGATAGCTAGATAGATAGATAGATAGATAGCTAGATAGCTAGATAGCTAGATAGATAGCTAGATAGATAGCTAGATAGCTAGATAGATAGCTAGATAGCTAGATAGATAGATAGCTAGATAGCTAGATAGAAAGCTAGATAGATAGCTAGACAGATAGCTAGATAGATAGCTAGATAAATAGCTAGATAGCTAGATTGATAGATCGCTAGATAGCTAGCTAGATAGCTTGCTAGATAGCTAGATTGATAGATAGATAGATAGATAGATAGATAGATAGATAGATAGATAGATAGATAGATAGATAGATAGATAGATAGATAGATAGATAGATAGATAGATAGATAGATAGATAGATAGATAGATAGATAGATAGATAGATAGATAGATAGATAGATAGATAGATAGATAGATAGATAGATAGATAGATAGATAGATGGCTAGATAGCT
>NC_141691.1:1082703481-1082855981 GCF_964263255.1 Lissotriton vulgaris | reverse complement strand
GGTCTGGGAGAGGGTCACTCTCTTCCTCCTGATCGCCATCTGTGGCCATGAGGAGACTCATGTCCTCCCTGTCAACAAATACTTTCAAACGATTTACATGGAGCACCCTGTGGGGGCTCCTAGGGGTTCCAAAGTCAACCACATAGGTGACTTCTCTCTTCTTTTCAACAATTGGGTAGGGTCCAGTCCATTTGTCCTGGAGTGCTGCTGGGGCCACTGGCTCCAACACCCACACCATCTGCCCTGGTTTGTACTCCACCAAAACAGCCTTTTGGTCATGCCAAGCTTTCTGTAATTCTTGACTGGCCTCCAGGTTTTTCGATGTTCTTTCCATATACTCAGCCATTCTGGAGTGGAGACCAAGTACATAGTCCACAACATCTAGCTTAGGCTTTTGGAGAGGTAACTCCCATCCTTCCTTCACCAAACATAGTGGACCCCTCACAAGAAAAGTTCAAAAGGGCTATAGCCAACACCCTTCTGTGGGACCTCTCTGTAAGCAAAGAGCAAGCAGGGTAAAAGGGTGTTCCATTTCCGCCTAAGCTTCTCTGGTAATCCTTTTATCATTCCCTTGAGGGTCTTGTTGAATCTCTCCACAAGCCCATTTCACTGTGGGTGATAGGGTGTGGTAAACTTGAAGTTTACTCCACACTCCTTCCACATTGCCTTTAAGTATCCAGACATGAAGTTGGTACCTCTGTCTGAAAGAACCTCCTTTGGAAAACCCACTCTTGAGAAAACTGCAAGAAGGGCCTTTGCCACAACAGGTGCTGTTGTGGTCCTCAGGGGAATTGCCTCTGGGTACCTGGTGGCATGATCCACTACCACCAGTATAAATCTGTGCCCAGATGCTGTTTGAGGATCCATGGGACCCACAATATCTATTCCAACTCTTTCAAAGGGTACCCCCACCACAGGTAGTGGTATCAGGGGGCCTTTGTTGTGCCACCTGACTTACCACTGGCTTGGCAAGTGACACAGGAGCAACAAAACTCCTTGACATTGTCTGACATATGAGGCCAGTGAAAGTGAGGGACAAGCCTGTCCCAAGTCTTGTTCTGGCCTAAGTGTCCTGCAAGGGGAATATCATGGTCAAGGTAAGAAGGAAGCCCCTAAACTTCAAAGGTATGACCAACCTCCTGGTGGTACCAGGCTTGGGGTCTCTAGCCTCTGAGTAAAGGAGCCCATCATCCCAATAAACTTTATGGGTACCTTGAGCATTCCCTGCAGCCTCAGCAGCAGCTTGCTATCTGAGGGATTCAAGTGAAGGGCAATCTAATTGGGCCTGCCCCAGGTCTGCCCTTGAGGGTCCCCCTGTCCCCAGAAACTCAACCTGATCAGGCTCCAGTTCCTCAGAGACAGTCTCCTCTTGGGCTGCAGAATCAGCTTCCTGTGAAGTCTGATCCTCAACCTGGGGCAAGTGGGAAGGCACAGCCTTAACCCTCTTGCTCCTTCTCTTGGGTTATGGTTGGTCTATTGTCCAAGATCCACCACTGGTTCTGGAAGGCACTTCTTAGCCTGAGACCTTGTCACTGCAAGGACATGAGCTGAAATCCCTAGCATTTCTGCATGAGTCCTGTACTCCACTTCTGACCAAACTGAGCTTTCAAGATCATTGCCTAACAGACAGTCTACTGGGAGGTCTGCACTTACCACAACTTTCTTTAGGCCATTTACCCCTCCCCAGGAGAAGTTCACAACAGCCACACTATGTGTAGTAGTGGTGTTGCTTGCATTGGTCACTAGGTAATTCTCACCTAGTACAATCTGACCAGGGTCCACAAAGTCAGGTGTCACCATAGTGACACTGGCACAAGTGTCCCTGTAGGCCTGAGCCAGTTTCTCATTTATCAAAGGCGTCTGCCGATACTTGCCCAGGTTACTGGGACTCACAGTAGTGGACAAAGATAAGTCCACATCATATAGGAGAACTGCCTGAGTAGGGACTCTGACTAGGCCAGATTCCATCTCAGTACCCAGGGTTAACCCTACTATACCCTTTGGCTGTGTACCACCACTGCTAACTGTACTAGGGGGTGCAGGTGATTTAGGAGCTGCAGTGGTGGGGACTGGATTTTTCTTGGTGCATTCACTGCCCCAGTGTGAAACTGATTTGCAGGTATTACACCAAGGTTTCTTTGGGCCATCATTCTTCTTTTTCTTGTTTCCATTTTGGGAACCACCCTCCTTATTACTAGTTTGGGGGCCTGAACACTTCTGGTCCTTTTCTTTATCTTTCTGATTCCCACCCTTCTGGTCTGTTTTCTTCTGGTCACCACCATGGTTCTGGGGTTTCTGCTTAATCCTTGTTCTGACCCATTTGTCTGCCTTCTTTCCCAATTCTTGGGGAGAGGTCAGATCAGAGTCAATAAGGTATTGATGCAACAGCTTGTTCTGACAGTTATTAAGGATCTGCTCTCTCATTATAAGATTGTACAATCCTGTATAGTCTGCTCTCTCATTATAAGATTGTACAATCCTGTATAGTCTGAGACTTTACTTCCCTGCAGCCAATCCCCCAGAACCTTAGTGGCACAATCACAAAATCAGTCCAGTCCTGAGTCTGTGCTTTTTGGGTGTCTCTGAACAACAACCTGTATTGCTCAGTGGTTAGGCCAAACCCTTCAATAAGAGCACTCTTCAGGACAGAGTAGTTTTTGGCATCCTCAGGTCTAACTGTGAGGAGCCTATCCCTCCCTTTCTCAGAAAAGGAGTACCATAAAATTGCAGCCCACTGATCCTGAGGAACCTGCTGTACCATGCAGGCTCTCTCAAGAGCAGTCATCCATTTGTGGATGTCATCCCCTTCCTTGTAGGGGGGCACAATTTCTGTCAGGTTTCTATTGTCATAGCCCCTGCCTTTCTCTCTAGGATTATTGCTGCCACCAGTGGCATCTAAGCCACACAACTTCTGTTCTCTTGCTAAAGCAAGTTCAGCTTGAGCCAAGGCTATCTCTTCCCTCTCTATCTGGAGTTAGACAGCCCTCATCCTGGCCCTATGCTCTTTCCTCTGGGGGAAGTCATTCCCCTTTGAGATTCCCTTGAGACACTTGAAATATGAGAGTCCCCTGATGGAGATCTCACCCTTCTGTTGCCTGGGGAAGTATGTTATAGGATCTGGGGAGGTACTGGCCCTCTCCATTCCCATGTAGGTCTAAGTTGGCTTGGTTAAGCCTGCCAACTACAACCTGGTCATCCCTCTGATCCTGATCAGGCTCATCTACTTCTGAGCCCTCCTCCTCTTCCTCCTCTTCTTCTTCCTCATCTGGAGTTTTCTCATTCTCAGGGGTGTTCCCTCCATCTCCTGCATCTAAGGGAGCTGCACTCGCCTTATCTAAGTCATCCTTTTCCAGGATAGCTATCAGGGAAGGAATGGTGGGGTTTCTACCCCTTTTTGCCCTCTTGCAATGCACAAGGCACCCAAGTCTTTATGGCTAAGTTTGTCATAACTGGAAGTTGCCTTGGTGAGGTCAACTGTCACAGGGGCAGAGCCTGAAGCTCCTCCTGTGCCAGACATGACTGCTAGTGAGGTGCAAGTGGTGCACTTACCTACACTAAGTGTTTTCCTACTGTACCTTGCTAGTGAGTTGTAGTCAGGGTGTGCTAGTCCCTTTAATCTACAACTACTAAGTTCAGTAGAACTTAAATATGCTAAGCTTTTGATTTATATATACCTAAGGTACTTGATGTGATCTTTCAATTTGATAAAAAGATTGCAATGGAAGCTCAAATCCGCACCGCTGCGCACAAATCTGAGAAGTTGGCCTGATATATGATGTTTCCAATTCTGGAACCACCTTGTAACAGTCCAAACAATCCCTTATGGTGTCTGGTTGTAAGTCAACCTTATAGACAAGATATCTTAATGGTAGCATAGACGAAGCAGCCTTAAAGGCTAAACTCAAGAGGTCGTGTTAAGCGAGCTGTTTTACCAATCACAATCCTGTAATATCAAATGAAAGGACACCACACAAGTATATATTATGAAAATATATGTGTTTATTACTAAAATAATCCCCAGTACTCTTTATGAGCAAAGGGGCACAAGCGTTAAATCAAAAGCACAGTAGAACATATGAAAGTTCACAATTATGGATGAGGGCGGGTGGCCACTCAAACCATATATTAAGAAAGTGGTATAAGAGATACCAATCGAATAGTGGTTAGGCCTAGGGCCTAGGGAATCGCTGGGAGCAGTCGGGACAAGCAATGCTGAAGTCGGGAAAAGCCCGCGGGATTCGGGTGCAGCGCTTAAAGCACACGCATGCACCAATGCAAAGTCAATGGGGCGTAAAAGTTATACAAATAGAGTTTAAGGATACTTCCGCTGAACCTAGAAGGTCAAAACTTTAGACACAGACCCTAGAGGTGTGTACCAGTGTGGGAACACTGGCGTTGGTGAGTTACCTCACCCACAGGAAGCGGGTGCATAGGGTCGAAGTGGCGTTGGGTTTCGTCACGCAGGTTGTTGGTGCTTGAAGCTGAAGATGCTACAGGCGATGTGAAGGAGAAGTGTCCGGTGTGATCCAAGGGTGGATCAGAGTAGAAAAGTACCTGAAAGCAGAGGGGTCAGAGTCTGGGTCACTCAGCAGTGAACAGCGTGGAACCAGGACGGAACCAGGCAATGTCGGGCGCAATCAGGTGGTTGTCGAGGAGCTTCTCTCTGCTGCCACGAGGGCTCTGGGGCATCTGCGACATCCAGGAGAGGGTCACGAACTGTCCCACGCAGCCTCTCACCGTCAGCACTGTCGGCTTCAAGATCGGAGCAAACAACACTTGGCAAGAGCAATCCACGCGGGATTGGAAGATTGCTTATCACTCGGACCAGGAGGGTCAAAGCGGGTGCTCCTTTTCAGAGGAGCGGGTGCAAGTCTGGAGCAACCAGAATCACAAGTCGTATTTCAAGTTTCGTCGGCACAGGGGCCACAAGCCAGCTGGCAAGTGACCAGGCCAATGCGTTGAGCCAAAGAAAGCAGAAGGGCCCCACGCAGCACTCGGTGAGTGTAGAGGGGTGAGCTTCGATGCAAAAGTGGCTCAGGGCTGGGGCTTCTTAAACCCCAGTTTACAGCTTCGAGGGTCACTCGTGGGCTGCACAGCCAGCGTCTTGTGGTCTTTTCAAGATGGCGTGCCCCACGCTTCCGGTCTCCTCCACGGGTCTCAGCTCTGCAGGGACTGTGGATTGGGCTGTACGAAGGCAGGCAAGCTTTATCTCATTGATCTCTGTTGCTCGAGTTCCGGCGGGAACTGCAACAAAGCAGACGTCGAGGTGCTGGATGGTGCCTGTTTGCACAGGGTGGTCACTCCTTGACCACAAGGGAGATTCTTCAGTATTCTACGTCGAGTAGGATGTCGAAGGGTCCAGAGTTTTGTTTCAAATGTTTCATCAGGATAATCTGAGTGCGTTGGCCCTGCTCCCATTCTCATACCAATCTAGGGGGCTGGACTACCTGCTAGGTCCCCTCCTATGGGTGGGACCCAGGAAGGGGGTGGATACATCCCTTTCCCTTTGATCCAGGCTGCACTGGGACAGGGGCTGGTGTGCCCCAGAACAGGTTTGGCCGGATTATGCAAGGTAGCCATTATCAACAATGGGGTAACCCAATTGGTCCTGGACCTGGGTACAATACGTTATCAAAAACAATGGTCCTTGACCGAAATAAATTTAGAGATTTAATCACACTTATAGTCATTAATTACTCAGTTTGAGCCTTCATTCAATTGCTCCTGGTATATAATCCAAAATTCTTTATAAAATTGCAAGACCCAACACAATCACTTGGAGAATTAGTTCATTTTAATTCTACCAGACATGTATGTTCCTTTTATAATTCAAAGGTTCAAATACAGTTATTTATTTTCAATATTTAAGTACGAAAATGAGAGTGCTCATAAAAACGTGCATAGAGGTAGTGCTCAAGAATTGACGCGTGGGATTAAGGGGAAGAAAAGAGAAAGATTTTGTGACAATATATAAAAACACAATACTGGTGCAATAATTTCAAAACAGTATCAACTTGTCCACATTCGAAATTCAAAACCTAGTGCTTCAGAGTTAGATCCAATTTATTTTACACGTTAGCACATTAGGGTTTTTGGTGGTCCAAGGGGGTTCAAACTTAAGATGTCGACGTTTCGACCAGACTTAGTGCTTATGGGTAATTGATAGCCTCTGCTTGCGGGTCTTCTTCAGGACAAAAGAGCACCCTCCGTACCAGAAGGGTATGGTTCCTAGGTTTAAGAATAAATAGTATGAGGGTCCTGCGTATAGGGTATTTACTCGTGATTAACAATTAAAACTGGACTCACCCTGATGAGGGTTAAGGTACTCAATATCCGACTAGAGATGTCTGGGTCCGTGTCCCAGAGGTTTTCTGCACCAAGATGGTGAATCTGTGTGCAATGATTAAAATTAGAACCTGAACTTATGAATTACATTTACATCACAGTGGGTCAGTTAGTTAGGTTCATTGCCACTTACCTAACTTATTTTGGTTGTGATGTTCATCTATCATTCGCTTTGTTTTAAAGAATTTCCTTTTTAAGGGTTGAGGTCACATGACTCATCTGAAATTAAGAGGATTGCTAAATCACCCCGAAATTACCATCACCATAGTATATAAATACATATATTGTGTACCAAGTACACTTACCCCGATTTATGGGATCTGCACTGATTGTGCTGGTGAGGTCACTGAAATTACAAATGAAAAATAGGGCCAACAATTATTAATCTCCCCCATTCAAAACAGTGATGTCTTAAAGTGGCGGTGTCCTAGAATCAACCTTTTCAGGTGTTAAATTCTTGCTCACCTATCGTTTTTCACTTCTTTTGGCAGTGACTCTCCCAACTCCAAAGAACCGTCTCAGCCGTCTTCGTGGCTGTAGACACCTATTGCCGATTCCCGACATGCATCAAATGTGCACCGAAACTACAAGTGAAAAAATAGGGCCAACGGTTATCAATCTCCCCCATTCAAGGCAGCGATGTTCTAAAGTGGCGGTGTCCTAGAATCAACCCTTTCCAGGTGTTAATTCTTGCTCACCTAACGTTTTTCCTTCCTTCGGCAGTGACTCTCCCAATCCAAAAGCCGTCTCAGCCGTCTCCGTGGCTGTAGACGCCTATTGCCGATTCACGACGTGCATCTAATGCGCATCGGAACTATGCGTGCAGTCGCATAGTTGAAAGCGTTTCTATAGACAACAAGGAAAGACTTCAGGCTTGCGTATTTTCGGACCTGAGGCATTATTTGCAGTGTGAAAATAGATACGGTTCCCAGGTTATTATCTTAATACTCTCCATGGATGTTAGTTTAAAGTGTTACTCATAAGGTAAACGGCAAAGAAATAAATTACAGCAATTGTCTACATCGGCGATTGTAATACCGAACACATTATCAACAGTCAATAGACATTGTCAAATATTTTCACAATTTGAGTACAATTATACATATATTGAAATCGCAGTGTGTTTGTGATTTCCATAACAACTCAACATTTTAACATTGTAAGTACAATTATACATATATTGAATTTGCAGTGTGTTCGTGATTTCCATAACAACCCAACATTTTGGGCGATATGTTGTACACATTAAAAAGTAAAATGGATACAATGCATGCCAAATGTTTATCAGGTAATGGTCAAACAGACGTCATAAATCATGTGATTTACCAAGATCACGCAGTGAAGTATAGGTTCCACTCTCTAACCATTATTCAATGTGGAAATCTGTCTGGCAAGTTCCTCATATTCATTAAGGCCATGTGTGATGGTGTCAAATAGGTGAATGTAACAACATTCACGAATATTCAAGATATTGCTGAAATCACCACCTCTCGGGTTTGGTTTCACCTTCTCTACCACCCACCATTTGAAGCTATCAGGTTTATGTCCGAACTTGGTGAAGTGTTCCCCCAGTGGAGCTCCCACAGTCTGGCATTTAATTCGGCTGCAATGCTGTAAAATACGGCATTTTACTTTTTGTATAGTCTGCCCTATACCCATGAAATTACATGGGCATGTTATAGCATATATAACACCCGAGCTATTACAATTAGTGTGTTCCTGTAGCTTGTGTGTATGCTCATTATGTGTAAATCGGATGGTTTCTTGTACTAATGGGCATGCTTTACACTGTCCACATTTCGTGTGTCCCTTGACGGGAGGGGCTCCCCATAAGGTAGTTTGACTTGCTCTGGGATTGGTTGGTAGTAGTGACTTTACTACGTGATCCCTTACATTTCTTGCTTTCTTGAAGGCATGTAGGGGTAATTCAGCCATCCCTGCTATATCTGATACCAAATGCCAATGCTCATTAATGATCTTTTTGATTTCCGTGCTTTTTGTCGAAAAGGTTGTAACGCAGACTAGCCGGTCTTCACTGTTATGGGCTCGGGCTCTTGACTCTAGTAGTTGTTCTCTGTGGTTGTACCAGGCACGTTTTCGTGCCTGTTTTAATAGTCGAATAGGGTACCCCCTTTCCGTCAATCGTGCCACTAGCCCAGCTGCCTCCATAAAGTAATCTTCCACCCCAGACAGGAGATAGTGGATTGGAGCAGGGAGGGTTGAAAGAAACTAGACACTGCCTGGGGCACACAAGGTGTCCCATGCAAAATCCAGTCATACCGGTTCTTGGGCACTCCAGCCCCAGTCCTGGCGCGAAACTGAACAAAGGGAAAGGGGTGTAACCACCCCCTTCCTGGGTCCCACCCATAGGAGGGACCTAGCAGGTAATCCAGCCCCCTGATTTGGAATAAAGGTGGGAGCAGTGCCAATGCACATCAGATCATCCTGTCTGAAACGAAACTCTGGATCCTTCGATATCCCACTCGACGTGGAAGACTGAAGAATCTCCCTTGTGGTCAAGGAGTGACCACCCTGTGCAAACAGGTACCATCCAGCATGTCACGGTTTACTTTGTTGCAGTTCCTGCCAGAACTCGAGCAACAGAGATCAACAAGACCCAGCGTTCCTGCCTTCCAACAGCCCGATCCACAGTCTCAGTGAATCAGACACCCGTGGAGGCGACCTGAAGCGTGGGGCCGGCCATCTTGAAAAGACCATAAAGTGCTGACCGTGCAGCTCCCGAGGCTCCCTTGAAGCTGTGCATTGGGATTTGAGAAGCCCCAGCCCTGAGCAGCTTTTGAACCGAAGCTCTCCCCTCCACACTCACCGAGTGCTATGTGGGGCTCTTTTGCATTTTCCTGCTCAATGCGTTGGTCCGGTCGCTTGCCCGTTGGCTAGTGGCCCCAGTACCGATGAACCTTTAAATTTACACTGCTAGTCTGGTTGCTCCAGACTGGCCCTCGCTCCCCTGAAAAGGAGCAACCTCTATGACCTTGCTGGTCCGAGTAAGAAGGGATCTTCGAATCCTGCGTGGGTTGCCTTTGCCAAGATTTGTTAACTCCGATCTGGAAGCCGACACCGCCGACAGCGAGAGCCTTCGTGGGACAGCTTGTGCTCCACTCCAGGACATCCTCGGTGCCCCAGAGTCCACGTGGCAGCGGAGACAAGCTTCTCAACAACCACCTGATTGCACGCGACTTCGCCTGGTTCCACCCTGGTCACTGCTGAGTGACCCAGACTCTGTCCCCTCTGCTTTCAGGTACTCTACATCTTCGATCCACCCTTGGATCCAACCGGACTCTTCTCTCCTGGCCGCCTGCAGCATCTTCATCTCCAGGCACCATAGAACTACACGACGAAACCCGACACACTTTGGCACCTATGCACCCGCTTCCTGTGGGTGAGGTAACTCATGAACGCCGGTGCTCCTGTAGTGGTTGACACCTCTAGTGTTTAAGTCTAAAGTTTGATAATTCTAGTCCAGTCGGAAGACTCCTAAAACTGTAACTAGATAACTTTTACGCACCATTGACTTTGCATTGGTGCATGCGTGTGCTTTTAGCGCTGCACCCGAGGCCCGCGGGCCTCTCCCGACATCATCACGGCTAGTCCCGAGTAGTCCCAGCGATTCCCAAGGTCTTAGGCCTTACCACTGTTCGTAAAGTGATACTTATACCACTTTTTTTAATATATGGTTTGAGTGGCCACCGGCCTCATCCATAAACCTGCAACTTTCATATGTAAAACTGTGCTTTTGTTTAAACGCTTGTACTTCTATACTCATAAAGAGTACAGAGGATTATTCTAGTAATAAATACATATATTTTTATAATATATAACTTGTGTGGTGTCCTTTCATTTGATATTACAGGATTGCATATGGTAAAACAGATGGCTTCACATGCCCTCTTGAGTTTAGCCTGAAGGCTGCTTAGTCCATGCAACCCTTTGGATAGCTTGTCTTTTAAGGTTGCCTTACAACCACCACCATAAGGGATTGTTTGGACTGATACAAGGTGCCCCCAGAATTAGAGACATCATACATCAGGCCAACTTCTCACATTGGTGGGCAGCGGTTGGGATTTGAGCTTGCTGTTTTACCATTGCAATCTTTTGATCAAATTGAAAGATCACATTAAGTACCCTAGGTACATATAAACAAAGCTTACATATTTAAGTTCTACTGAACTTAGTAGTTGTAGATCAAAGGGCTTAGCACACCCTGCCTACAACTCACTAGCAAGGTACAGTAGGAAAACACTTAGTGTAGGTAAGTGCATCACTTACACCTCACTAGAGTCATTTCTGGCACAGGTGAGCAACCCATTGCTCTGCCTGTGGTAGGTGACCTTACCAAGGCACCTTCTATCTATGACAAACTCAGCTTCAAGGACTTGACTGCCTTGTGCACTGCAAGGAGGCAGAAAAGGGGTCACAACCCCACCATTTCTGTCCTGATAGCCATCCTAGAGAAGGATGATCTTGAGAAAGCTAGTGAAGTTCCCTCAGGTAGTTCAGGAGAAGGAGTGAACCCCCCAGATACTGAGAACACCACCCCAGAGGTAGAAAATGAGGAGGTGGACCCTGAATCAGAAGGTGAAGAGTCAGATCAGGATCAAGGGGATATCCAGGAACAAGTTGGGAGGCTTAACCAAGCAAACATGAACCTACATGGGAATGGAGAGGTCCAGCACCTCCTCAGGTCCCATAACATAATTCTCCCAGGCAATAGAAGAGCGAGATCTCCTTCAAGGGATTCTCACCTTTCTAGTGCCTCAAGGAAATCTCAAAGGGGAATGACTTCCTCCCCCCAGAGAAAAGAGCATAGGGCTAGAATGAAGGCTGTCAAACTCCAGATAGAGAGGGAGGAGGTAGCCCTGGCCCAAGCTAAACTTGCTTTGGCAAGGGAGCAAAGATTAAGTGGATTAGATTCCACTGGTGGCAGCATTATTCTTAAAGAGAAAGACAGGTCCTATGATACTAGAAACCTGACAAAGATTGTGCCCCCCTACAAGGAAGGGGATGACATCCACAAATGGATGACTGCTCTGGAGAGAGCCTGCATGGTACAGCAGGTTTCTCAAGAACAGTGGGCAGCAATCTTATGGTACTCCTTTTCTGAGAAAGGGAGAGATAAGCTCCTCACTGTTAGAGCTGAGGATGCTAAAAACTATACTGTCCTGAAGAGTGCTCTTATTGATGGGTTTGGCTTAACCACTGAGCAATACAGGTTGTTGTTCAGAGATACCCAAAAAGCTCAGACTCAGGACTGGACTGATTTTGTAGATTGTGCTACTAAGGCTCTGGAAGGTTGGCTACTTGGCAGCAAAGTACATGACTATACAGGATTGCATAATTTGATTATGAGGGAGCAGATCCTTAGTAATTGTCAAAACCAGCTTTTGCACCAGCACCTGGTGGACTCAGATCTGGCCTCTCCACAAGAATTGGGTAAGAGGGCAGACACATGGGTCAGGACCAGGATTAGGCCTAAGAATCAGGGTAATGACCAAAAGAAGGATAATTCCAAGGCTCAAGAGAAAGGTGGGGATAGCTGATATTCTAACTGAGGTGCCCGTGAGAAGCCGTGCTGCAGCGTTCTGGATCTGTTGGAGCTTGTTAAAAGTGGTTTCCGGTGCACCAAGGAAGATAGTGTTGCTGTAATCCAATCTGGACAGGATCAGTCCTTGGATAAGCAGCTTCCAAGAGGGCTGCGGAAGGAGTGGCAGAACTTTCCGAGCCGATCGGAGGAGGCCGAAACAGGCTCCCGCCATTTTTTTAGCTTGGGTCTTAAATGAGAGGTCCTGTTCCAAACAGACCCCCAGACTTTTGATCTCATTTTTTTGGGGAGGGGGGCTCCCCCAGACAGGTGGGCCAGATGTTCGGAGGGAGAGGGGGTCCTTTATGCCCTAGTAGCATAATCTCGGTCTTAGACCCGTTCAGTTTGAGGGAGGATTTACACATCCAGGTATAAATTTTTGATAGGCAGGAGTGGAGGGTGCCCGGGCACTGGGCGAGTTGGGATAAGGAGACGACCAGTTGTGTGTCGTCGGCGTAGCTCATGATTTTGACACCAAACGGGGCGACCACCTCCTCCAGTGGGGCCATGTACACATTAAAAAATGTGGGGCTTAAGGATGAGCCTTGTGGTACCCCGCACTGGAGGGGAATTGCCGCTGATCGTGTGTTACTCTCCCAGACCTTGAAGGTGCGGTTGCTAAGAAATTACGTAAGCCAGGACAAGGCTGTCCCTACCACACCTATGTCTGTCAGTCGCTGAATAAGGACCTGATGGTTAACAGTATCGAAAGCCGCACTTAGATCCAGGAGGATCACTGCCACTGATCCTCCTGAACCCAAAATGCATCTGGCCTCCTCAACGACTGCCAGAAGGGCGGTGTCCGTACCCTGTCCAGGGCGCAAGCCAGTTTGCGAGTTCCGGCAAAGGTCATTTGACTCCAGGAAATGGGAGAGTTTTTGATTGACTAGCCTTTCCATGACCTTACTAAGTCCGGGGAGTAGAGAGATTGGCCTATAATTGGCCAGTTCCTCTGGGTCTAGGAGAGGCTTTTTAAGAAGGGCTTTAACAATGGCTCTCTTCCAGTCAGGTGGAACCACTCCCTGAAGAAGCGAGGCGTTAATAAGGTCAGTAACTGGTGTAGCGATGGTGGATGCAATTATTTTCAGGATCCGCATGGGTACCGGGTCGCTAGGAGAGCCGCTTTTGATGATGGCTAGAGTTTTGAGTACCTCGTCCACTGACACTGGACCAAAGGTATCAAGCTGAATGGCGGGTGTTGCTGGCTGACAGCTTAAGTCTATTCCGTGATTGACTTGGGGCAGGGTGGCTAAGATATTATGAATTTTTGCGTCAAAGTAGTCCGCCAATTCGTTGCATTTGGCCTCAGAGATTTCTTGAGCCAGAGGGGGTTCCGGCACCCTAAGCAGTTCCTTAATGATGAGGAAGGTTTCTCTAGAGGAGTTAGAGGAATTTTGAATTCTTTTGTCGAAGAATTGTCTCTTAGTGTTGCGCAGGGCCGCCTTGTATGTTCTCATGGCGGTGCGATATTCATCTTTTCTGGATCTCGCCCAGTCTTTCCTCCAGGAGCGCTCCAGTTTCTTACGTCCTTTCCTTAGTAGTTTCAGCTCAAGTGTATACCACGGGGCAGAGTCAGCTCTCTTCTCCTTTTTCTGAGTGATTTTCTTGGGGAAGTGAAGTGAGTTGGTAAGCCAGTTTTCAAGGTTCGTATCTGCAATCACAGGGTCAAGAGCTGGGGGGGGGGTAGGACTGTTCTAGTTTGGAGGTCCAATTCTCAACAGAGAGTTTGGACCAGGCTCTATCCATGACACACGTCTTGGGGAGTTGCGGTGGCATGGCTCTGATTTGCCAGAAGAAAGGGACCAAAAAGTGGTCAGTCCACGGGAGAGGGTAAGGTGGTGTGGCTTTCAGCACATGAACGTTGGTTAAAATCGGGTCAATAAAATGTCCTTTGTTGTGTGTCGCCTCTGAATTGACAAGTCTCAACTCATAGGAAGTAAGGTCAAGGTGGAGGTCAGTCGCCACCGAGTCCTGGGGGTCGTTAAAATGGAGATTGAGATCTCCCAGAATCGTGAAGTTGGGAGTAGAGGATGCTAGTACAGTAACGGTTTCTATCAGGGCGCTAGTAAAGTGGTTAGGGCATCCCGGTGGGCGGTATACGAGTAGGCCAGAGAGGGAGACTGTGGGTGATATTTGTAGAGAGAAATGACAGCTCTCACAGTCGGCGATGCCGCTATCTTTTGCCCTACATACAAATGTATCCCTATATAATATGGCTAGATCGCCTCCTCTACCAATGGGCCTGTTCTGAAAGTGGATTAGGAATCCTTGGGTGAGGGCGCTTATGATATCGGCCTCAGAATTGAGTGTCAGCCACGTTTCCGTGAGGAACAGGATATCTAACTTGTGGTCCTGAATTAGGAGGTTAATCTCTAGGGAGTGTTTCGGGAGGGATCTACAATTCAGGAGGGCCATTTGAAGGGAGTAGTGTTCATTAGTAGGGGGGGTGAGCTGCATAAGTCGCAGTTGAGGAAGACCTTTTCACCTTTATGTATATAATGACAGTTAGAGTTTTTAGAGGGTCTGAGTGACATGAGGTATCCTTGTGTATAGCTAAAGCTCCCCCTATGGAATCGGGCATAGGTTCTGGCCCTAGGGCCGGCTGGGCCCGGTCGGGCACAGACAGGCTTACCTTTGGCACGCCTTCGGCGCGCTGGCGGCGCGCCCGCGGCGCATCCGGCTCAGGCACATTTTTATTGAGGTAGTGGGGGCGTGGCCTCAGGACGGTGGGCGTGGCCTCACTTCCCTCGGTAATGGCGGCAGAAAGCTTGGTAAGACCCTCGGCAGCGTTAATATCGGCTGTGCAGGTTAATGTCGGCGATTTAAGAGGAGGGGGAGTGCTCAGGGCAAATTGAAGAACACAGGTAAAAATGACAGTTTTTAAAATTACAGTGCTTTCAATTGTCGAGCGTGTCTCCCGGCTTCCGCCTCAGAAGCTGTCTGTTTGGCTAATGCGTGCTAGAGCAGTAGCGCGGCTTAAGTAGCAGTCAGGGGGGGGTGTGGCCTCAGGACGGTGGCCGTGGCCTCACTTCCCTCGGTAATGGCGGCAGAAAGCTTGGTAAGACCCGCAGCAGCGTTAATATCGGCTGCGCGGTTTAATGTCGCCGATTTAAGAGGAGGGGGAGTGCTCAGGGCAAAGTGAAGAACACAGGTAAAAATTACAGTTTTTAAAATTACAGTGCTTTAAATTGTCGAGCGTGTCTCCCGGCTTCCGTCTCCGGAGCTGTCTGTTTGGCTAATGTGTGCTAGAGCAGTAGCGCGGCTTAAGTAGCAGTCAGGGGGGGCGTGGCCTCAGGACGGTGGGCGTGGCCTCACTTACCTCGGTAATGGCGGCAGACAGCTTGGTAAGACCCGCGGCAGCGTTAATATCGGCTGCGCGGTTTAATGTCGGCGATTTAAGGGGAGGGGGAGTGCTCAGGGCAAAGTGAAGAACACAGGTAAAAATGACAGTTTTTAAAATTACAGTGCTTTAAATTGTCGAGTGTGTCTCCCGGCTTCCGCCTCAGGAGCTGTCTGTTTGGCTAATGCGTGCTAGAGCAGTAGCGCGGCCTAAGTAGCAGTCAGGGGGGGCGTGGCCTGAGGACGGTGGGCGTGGCCTCACTTCCCTCGGTAATGGCGGCAGAAAGCTTGGTAAGACCTGCGGCAGCGTTAATATCGGCTGCGCGGTTTAATGTCGGCGATTTAAGAGGAGGGGGAGTGCTCAGGGCAGAGTGAAGAACACAGGTAAAAATGACAGTTTTTAAAATTACAGTGCTTTAAATTGTCGAGCGTGTCTCCCGGCTTCCGCCTAAGGAGCTGTCTGTTTGGCTAATGCGTGCTAGAGCAGTAGCGCGGTTTAAGTAGCAGTCAGGGGGTGTGTGGCCTCAGGTCGGTGGGCGTGGCCTCACTTCCCTCGGTAATGGCGGCAGATAGCCTGGTAAGACCCGCGTCAGCGTTAATATCGGCTGCGCGGTTTAATGTCGGCGATTTAAGAGGAGGGGGAGTGCTCAGGGCAAAGTGAGGAACACAGGTAAAAATGACAGTTTATAAAATTACAGTGCTTTAAATTGTCGAGCGTGTCTCCCGGCTTCCGCCTCAGGAGCTTTCTGTTTCGCTAATGGCTAAATCTAAAGACAATACTTCCCCAGGGCCCCAAAACTCCAAGGATGGGGGTGGTTCCCAAGACACTTCCTCTACAGTGAAAAAGCCTTATTGCCATGCTTGTAAAAAGCCTGGCCACTGGAAGACTGATAGCAGTTGCCCAAAGAATAGCAATAAAGACAATATTCCTCCAAGTAACACTCCAACACTTCCTGTTACTACTAGTAGTAATCCCCCAGGTGGTGGGAGCACCCCCAAGAATTTGGCTGGGTTTACTTGTGGAGCTCAGGTGGGCTCTGGCCTAACCAGGTCCCCTACTACAGCTACTCTTGTCTGTGAAAATGGCATGGGGTTTGCCAACTTCACTGCTTGACCAAACACTTTGAGCAAGTACAGACAGGAGCCCCTCATCAATGGTCAAAAAGTTGAGGCCTACGGAGACACAGGGGCTAGCATCAATATGGTGACTGAGAATCTAGTCCTCTCAAGGCAGCTTTTACCTGGTGCCACATACCAGGTGACCAATATTGATGGAGTTCAAACCAATCATCCCATGGCAGTAGTAAATCTCAGCTGGGGAGGTGTCACTGGCCCAAAGAGAGTGGCAGTGTCAACAAACTTGCCTGTAGATTGTCTACTAGGGAATGATTTGGAAATCTCAGCCTGGGCTGAGGTGGAACAAGAAACCCATTCTAAAATGGTAAATCTCCATGGAAAGGTTAGTGGGGCTGTGATGGCCACAGCCCCAATCCAAGATATCCTTCCTGAAAAGGTTGGTAGGGCTGTTCTAGTATCAGCCCCATCTCATACAGATTCCTTCCATGAAAAAGTTAGCAGGGCTGAGATGGTAACAGCCCATACCCAAACTGAGTCCCTGCCTGAAAAGGTTGGTGGGGCTGTGATTGCCACAGCCCAAACTCAAACTGATTCATGTGTTGTGAAGCCTGAAACTATGGATCACTCCACACAAACAGAGAGCATTGAGGAGGAAGAGAAATCTCCCTCCCACCAGACTTTAGGATAGGATCAGCCTCCTCAGGGAACTGATCTTACCCCTTGTGAAGAAACTGCCCCAGAGGTAGTCGGGCCTGGCCTGGCAGAGCCCCTGATGTCAGTGGACCCTTCCAAAGTAGAACCCAGTCTGGAGCAGTTAACCTGCCCCTCTCTACCTTGCCTTAGCCAGCCCAGGGCTGCAGAGGTCAAGGAGGTCAGTGAGCCCCAAAGGGCCCCCTGTCCAATAAAACACCCCCATCAGCAGATTAGGGGCACCAAAGCTAGCAGCCCTAGCAAGGTGAAATCTTTAAAAATTCCTGAGGGATCCCCCTTGCCACTAGTTAGGGACCTCCCCCAGATGGACACTGTTGGGCACAGCCAAACCTGGGACCCCAAGGCCCCAACCCTGACCTGTCCCTCCAGTAATCCAACAAAAGGGACCCAGCCTCCAGCTGTAGGCAGCCAGAGGTTGACCCTGAGAGCACAGTGCAACTCAGTCAAGGAAAGTAAGGCACACATGGTGGAAGATGATTGGAGGAAGCTGAGCCCTAGATTAGTGGAGCCTCACGCCAGTACTCCATCTCAACACCAGCCTTTTATTTTGCCAAATCACACCACAGGTAGTAATTCCCCATGGTGGAGACCATCTGATACCCCTAGGGTGAGGGATTACTTGGTGGACCATGACACAGGGGGTAACCATGCCAGGACAGGTTCCTCCTTATATGGCCACTCAGGTAATATAGGCTTACCTGGTCAAGGATAGCCTTATCTCCTTTCGTTGGGGGGGGGGGGGTATGTAGGAGGGTGGACACCTGACTATGGTTACCCCAGATTTTTTGCCTTGTGTTTAGCTGGTTTTCGAATTAGTTGGCCTGGGATCCTGCTAATCAGGGTCCCATGCTATCTGCTCTCTCTTTCAATGGACTCCATGTACCCTAGGTACATCACCAAATTGGTACTGGACACCTTATCAGCCCCTGTACAGTGTACTATAGGTACCCAGGGCATAGGTGCATCCAAGGCCTACCAGGGGCTGCAGCATATCTTTTGCCACCCCTGGCTGGCCATTCACATCGACACAACTGGCTGATCACTCAGCTGGGGCAAGGTGGTGTAATCACACCTTGCTTAGATATAGTATACCTGTAGCACAAGTTACTACTTGTGTAATGATATATCTGTAAGAGACATTAGTTAGTTATAGATTCCTTACCTTAGAATATCCCCAGGCGTCAGACTGGATCCGGAAACTTTTGCGTAGCAGTACCCCTGCGCGTCGGTAGGCGTCATCTGCGGCTCCGCGTCCGTCAACGGCGTCGTGGGCGCTGTGATGACGTCGTCGGAGTACTTAGATGCCGCCTCCGCGTGCTGACGTCAGTTCTATGACACAGCTTTTTCGCGCCAGAAACGCAGAGCTATGCTAAAAACCAACACTGGTGCCTTGAAACTAGGGCCCTGAAAGGGGATGACCTTAACCCTAGATATCGGTTTGCAGAACGGGGAGGATGGGTGGGTCGGTAAGGAATTTATCACTAACTAATGTCTCTTACAGATATATCGTTACACAAGTAGTAACTTGTGTATCTGAAGGAGACACGTTAGTGATAGATTCCTTACCTTAGAATAGATACCCCAGCAATACCAACCCCGGTGGTGGGTCTGCGAACCAATAATCACACCAGAAAGTCCTGGAGGACGGAACGGCCAAAGAAGCCATCCCTCCGGATTTGGCTGTCCAGGCAATAGTGTCTCGCAAACATGTGCAGCGAGGCCCACGTAGCCGCCTGGCAAATGTCCTGCAAGGGCACTCCTTGGCCCAAGGCAGTTGTAGTCGCTGTGGCCCGAGTGGAATGAGCCCTCAGCCCAACAGGGGGTTCCTTCTTTGCCAAGGAGTAACACGCCTGGATACACAAGATGATCCACCGCGAGAGGGTCTGCTTGTGCACCGCTTTCCCCTTCTTAGCGCCCACGTAACCAACAAAGAGTTGGTCATCCACCCGGAACTGGCGTGTGCGATCCTGATAGAATGAGAGCGCACGTTTTGGGTCAAGACGGTGGAGCCTCTCTTCCTCTCTCGAGGGATGCGGAGGCGGAAAGAAGGTGGGCAAGGTGATGGATTGCCCGATGTGGAAGGCCATGACTACCTTGGGTAGGAAAGAGGGCCTTGTCCGCAACACAACCTTGTCCGGATCGACTGAAAGGTAAGGAGGTTTACAGGATAGAGCCTGGAGCTCACTCACTCTCCTGGCAGAGGTGATGGCCACCAGGAAGGCAGTTTTCAAAGTAAGAAGGCGAAGAGGACAGTTGTGAAGTTGCTCGAAGGGAGCGAACATCAGAAAAGTAAGAACCAAGTTCAAGTCCCACTGAGGCATCACAAAGGGCACAGGAGGGAACGTATGCGCAATGCCTTTCAAGAATCGATTAACAATAGGGGACTTGAACAAAGAAGGTTGATCAGGCAGCCTCAAAAAGGCTGAAAGAGCAGAAAGGTAGCCCTTGATAGTGCCCAGAGCAGAGCCCTGCTGGGCAAGAGAAAGAAGAAAGAGAAGAACCTCAGAAAGAGGGGCAGAGAGAGGATCCACAGTCTTTGTTGTGCACCATGCCACAAATCTATTCCACCTGCAGGCGTATACCGACTTTGTGGAGGGACGCCTGGCTGCCAGAATGATGTTACAGACTTCAGGAGGCAAGTCAAATGGCCTCAACTGTCGCCGCTCAATCTCCAAGCATGGAGGTGGAGACTGGACAGGTTCGGGTGGAGGTCCATCCCCTGCTGCTGCGACAGAAGGTCCTCCTGAAGAGGCAGACGTACCGGGGGATCGACTGACATACTGAGTAGCTCGGGATACCAGTACCTTCGTGCCCAGTCTGGAGCCACAAGGATGACTTGTGCCCAGTCGCGCCTGATCTTCTTCAGCACTCTGGGTAGAAGTGGTATAGGCGGAAAGGCGTACAACAGACCGCAACTCTACTCGTGACGAAAAGCGTCTCCGAGCGAGTGCCGCCTTGGAAGCCGGGCCGACGACGGCTGAAATGCCAGAAACCGGTCCCCGGAAGCTTGTCTCCGTTCCGGTGAAGAATTGGCTTGGTAGTTTGGTCTGCCCTGTTCCCATGAGGCACTGGGTCAGACTAATTTGCATATAGCCAGGTTCTGAACTGGGGTGATGCAGTGAGCTAAATAACGGTGATGGATCAAGCCCTGATCTCTTGACTGGGTAAGAGTGGTCTGCTTAATTCAGTCACTCTGTTCATCAACACCCCCTTTCTGTATCGATTTTGGCCACTACAGGTGTGGCAGGGTATACTCAGACATGAGTCCCTTGCTCACTGCACCACCAGGATTCAAGCAAGCCGGGCCGACGACAGCTGAAATGCCAGAAACCGGTCCCCGGAAGCTTGTCTCCGTTCCGGTGAAGAATTGGCTTGGTAGTTTGGTCTGCCCAGTTCCTATGAGGCACTGGGTCAGACTAATTTGCATATAGCCAGGTTCTGAACTGGGGTGATGCAGTGAGCTAAATAACTGTGATGGATCAAGCCCTGATCTCTTGACTGGGTAAGAGTGGTCTGCTTAATTCAGATACTCTGTTCATCACCACCCCCTTTCTGTATCGATTTGGCCACTACAGGTGTGGCAGGGTATACTCAGACATGAGTCCTTTGCTCACTGCACCACCAGGATTCAAGCAAGCCGGGCCGACGACGGCTGAAATGCCAGAAACCGGTCCCCGGAAGCTTGTCTCCAGTCCGGTGAAGAATTGGCTTGGTAGTTTGGTCTGCCCTGTTCCCATGAGGCACTGGGTCAGACTAATTTGCATATAGCCAGGTTCTGAACTGGGGTGATGCAGTGAGCTAAATAACGGTGATGGATCAAGCCCTGATCTCTTGACTGGGTAAGAGTGGTCTGCTTAATTCAGACACTCTGTTCATCACCACCCCCTTTCTGTATCGATTTTGACCACTACAGGTGTGGCAGGTTATACTCAGACATGAGTCCCTTGCTCACTGCACCACCAGGATTCAAGCAAGCCGGGCTGACGACGGCTGAAATGCCAGAAACCAGTCCCCGGAGGCTTGTCTCCGTTCCGGTGAAGAATTGGCTTGGTAGTTTGGTCTGCCCTGTTCCCATGAGGCACTGGGTCAGACTAATTTGCATATAGCCAGGTTCTGAACTGGGGTGATGCAGTGAGCTAAATAACGGTGATGGATCAAGCCCTGATCTCTTGACTGGGTAAGAGTGGTCTGCTTAATTCAGACACTCTGTTCATCACCACCCCCTTTCTGTATCGATTTGGCCACTACAGGTGTGGCAGGGTATACTCAGACATGAGTCCCTTGCTCACTGCACCACCAGGATTCAAGCAAGCCGGGCTGACGATGGCTGAAATGCCAGAAACCGGTCCCCGGGAGCTTGTCTCCGTTCCGGTGAAGAATTGGCTTGGTAGTTTGGTCTGCCCTGTTCCCATGAGGCACTAAATCAGACTAATTTGCATATAGCCAGGTTCTGAACTGTGGTGATGCAGTGAGCTAAATAACGGTGATGGATCAAGCCCTGATCTCTTGACTGGGTAAGAGTGGTCTGCTTAATTCAGACACTCTGTTCATCACCACCCCCTTTCTGTATCGATTTTGGCCACTACAGGTGTGGCAGGGTGTACTCAGACATGAGTCCCTTGCTCACTGCACCACCAGGATTCAAGCAAGCCGGGCCGACGATGGCTGAAATGCCAGAAACCGGTCCCCGGGAGCTTGTCTCCGTTCCGGTGAAGAATTGGCTTGGTAGTTTGGTCTGCCCTGTTCCCATGAGGCACTAAATCAGACTAATTTGCATATAGCCAGGTTCTGAACTGGGGTGATGCAGTGAGCTAAATAACGGTGATGGATCAAGCCCTGATCTCTTGACTGGGTAAGAGTGGTCTGCTTAATTCAGACACTCTGTTCATCACCACCCCCTTTCTGTATCGATTTTGGCCACTACAGGTGTGGCAGGGTATACTCAGACATGAGTCCCTCGCTCAATGTACCACCAGGATTCAAGCAAGCCGGGCCGACGATGGCTGAAATGCCAGAAACCGGTCCCCGGAAGCTTGTCTCCGTTCCAGTGAAGAATTGGCTTGGTAGTTTGGTCTGCCCTGTTCCCATGAGGCACTGGGTCAGACTAATTTGCATATAGCCAGGTTCTGAACTGGGGTGATGCAGTGAGCTAAATAACGGTGATGGATCAAGCCCTGATCTCTTGACTGGGTAAGAGTGGTCTGCTTAATTCAGACACTCTGTTCATCACCACCCCCGTTCTGTATCGATTTTGGCCACTACAGGTGTGGCAGGGTATACTCAGACATGAGTCCCTTGCTCACTGCACCACCAGGATTCAAGCAAGCCGGGCCGACGACGGCTGAAATGCCAGAAACCGGTCCCCGGAAGCTTGTCTCCGTTCCGGTGAAGAATTGGCTTTGTAGTTTGGTCTACCCTGTTCCCATGAGGCACTGGGTCAGACTAATTTGCATATAGCCAGGTTCTGAACTGGGGTGATGCAGTGAGCTAAATAATGGTGATGGATCAAGCCCTGATCTCTTGACTGGGTAAGAGTGGTCTGCTTAATTCAGACACTCTGTTCATCACCACCCCCTTTCTGTATCGATTTTGGCCACTACAGGTGTGGCAGGGTATACTCAGACATGAGTCCCTTGCTCACTGCACCACCAGGATTCAAGCAAGCCGGGCCGACGACGGCTGAAATGCCAGAAACCGGTCCCCGGAAGCTTGTCTCCGTTCCGGTGAAGAATTGGCTTGGTAGTTTGGTCTGCCCTGTTCCCATGAGGCGCTGGGTCAGACTAATTTGCATATAGCCAGGTTCTGAACTGGGGAGATGCAGTGAGCTAAATAACGGTGATGGATCAAGCCCTGATCTCTTGACTGGGTAAGAGTGGTCTGCTTAATTCAGACACTCTGTTCATCACCACCCCCTTTCTGTATCGATTTTGGCCACTACAGGTGTGGCAGGGTATACTCAGACATGAGTCCCTTGCTCACTGCACCACCAGGATTCAAGCAAGCCGGGCCGACGACAGCTGAAATGCCAGAAACCGGTCCCCGGAAGCTTGTCTCCGTTCCGGTGAAGAATTGGCTTGGTAGTTTGGTCTGCCCTGTCCCCATGAGGCACTGGGTCAGACTAATTTGCATATAGCCAGGTTCTGAACTGGGGTGATGCAGTGAGCTAAATAACGGTGATGGATCAAGCCCTGATCTCTTGACTGGGTAAGAGTGGTCTGCTTAATTCAGACACTCTGTTCATCACCACCCCCTTTCTGTATCGATTTTGGCCACTACAGGTGTGGCAGGGTATACTCAGACATGAGTCCCTTGCTCACTGCACCACCAGGATTCAAGCAAGCCGGGCCGACGACGGCTGAAATGCCAGAAACCGGTCCCCGGAAGCTTGTCTCCGTTCCAGTGAAGAATTGGCTTGGTAGTTTGGTCTGCCCTGTTCCCATGAGGCACTGGGTCAGACTAATTTGCATATAGCCAGGTTCTGAACTGGGGTGATGCAGTGAGCTAAATAACGGTGATGGATCAAGCCCTGATCTCTTGACTGGGTAAGAGTGGTCTGCTTAATTCAGACACTCTGTTCATCACCACCCCCTTTCTGTATTGGCCTTGGAAATTCCAACGTGCAGAACTGATGACATTACGCATTCTCTTCGGTGGCGAATAGATCTAGCCAAGGCTCTCCCCACTGCATAAAGAGACCTTGCGCCACGTCCGAGTTCAGACGCCATTCGTGAGCCATCAAGAACCGGCGGCTGAGTTCGTCTGCCCTGGCGTTCAGAGAACCTGCCAGGTGTTGAACCACCAGGGTCATGCCCTGATGTTCCAGCCATTGCCAGAGGCGTAGAGCCTCCTGGCAGAGGGTCCACGACCCCACCCCGCCCTGTTTGTTGCAGTACCACATGGCGGTGGTGTTGTCCGTGAACACCTGCACTACACTCCCTCGGACAGAGGGGAGGAATGCCTTCAGTGCAAGACTGAATCACCCTCAGCTCCAAAAGGTTAATATGGAGCTGGGACTCCGCCGGAGACCAGAGGCCTCTGATCTCCGCCTCTCCCATGTGGCCTCCCCAGCCATGGAAGGACACGTCCGTCACAACTACGTGCTCCGGTTGGGGAAGGGAGAGGGATCTGCCGCTGACCCAATCGTGGTCCCAGAGTCACCACTGCAGCTGTCTCGCAGTGCCCTCCGAGATCAGGACATAGTCGGACAGGTTGCCCTGATGCTGGGCCCACTGAAACTTCAGGTCCCACTGCAGAGCCCGCATCCGCCAACGGGCGTGATGCACCAGTAGGATGCAGGAAGCCATCAGCCCCAGAGGCCGCAGCGTCAACTTGACCGAAACTCGGGATAAAGGCTGAACGATTGGAATCAGAGCCTGTATATCCCGAACCCGCTGTTCGGGTGGGTAAACCCGAAACTGCGCCGAGTCGAGAACCGCTCCGATGAAAAGGAGCTTCTGAGAGGGGCACAGGTGTGACTTTGGCACATTGATGGAGAACCCCAGCTGGTGCAAGAGGTCTGCCGTCTCTGGAGGTGGCTGACGACTGTCTGGGGCGAACCCGCCTTCAACAACCAGTCGTCGAGGAAAGGGAAGACTGAAACCCCTAACCTGCGCAGATGAGCTGCGGCCACCGCCATCACCTTCGTGAACAACCGTGGGGCGCTGGTAAGGCCGAAGGGGAGCACGGTAAACTGAAAGTGCTCGTGGCCTACCGTGAACCGCAGGTAACGCCGGTGGGCCGGCAGGACGGGGATGTGGAAATAAGTATCCTGCAAGTCCAACGCTACCATCCAGTCTCCTGGGTCTAGGGCAGCTAAGACCTGAGCCAGAGTGTAGGAGAGTAGGGTCTGATATCCTATGGTCACCCCAATTTTTGCTTTTTGCTTCAATGGTTTTCGACTTAATGAGGCTGTGGGCCTGCTAATCAGACCCCCAGCCTGCTGTTCTCTCTCTAAATTCACATACATGTACTATAGGTACATAACCCAATTGGAACTGGACTCCTTGTCAGCCCCTGTACCATGCACTATAGGTGCTCAGGGCATAGGTGCCACCAAGGCCTACCAGGGGCTGAAGCATAGCTTTTGCCACCACTGGATGGTTCTTAAATTGACACAACTGGCTGATCACTCAGCTGGGGCAATTTGGTGTAATCACCCCTTGCTTAGATATAGTATCCCTATATCTAAACCTATATCTGGACACATATAAACCTGTGAGCCACTTCTATGGAAGGCCTTATCAATCCTGGAGGCAGAGTGTGTGGTTTAATGTGAGATGGTGCTCTAGCATGAGCTGAGCCTGTCTGCAGCTGTCGGGAACAACTCCGTAAGCTGATCCGGGATAATGCCATACCATATACTAATAAGTGCATTATAATCCTCGCGGTTATATAGCAACTTTGGTTTGGCTTTATCAAAACATGTCGTGTAAGGTGTCATATGATTTGGAATACTATCCCCTCGACAGTCCTGTTGACGGGGATAGCATTCCACCCCACTAGAGGGAGAAGACATGTTACTTTACTGAAACATGGTTGATTTTTAAAAGAGCCTCAGATCCACAAAATGGATGCTTCTGCCACAGACACGAGTCTGACCTCCTGCTGCTGACCGAAACTCAGCCGAGGAGGCCTGGACAAACACTTTCCTGTTGCAGGGAGGTGTTACACCACCCCAGACAGGAGATAGTGGATTGTAGCAGGGAGGTTTGAAAGAAACCAGACACTGCCTGGGGAGCACAAGGCTTCCCCTTGCATAATCCGGCCAAACCGGTTCTGGGGCACACCAGCCCCAGTCCCAGCGCGGCCTGGATCAAAGGGAAAGGGGTGTATCCACCCCCTTCCTGGGTCCCACCCATAGGAGGGGACCTAGCAGGTAATCCAGCCCCCTAGATTGGTATAAGAATGGGAGCAGTGCCAACGCACTCAGATTATCCTGATGAAACATTTGAAACGAAACTCTGGACCCTTCAACATCCTACTCGATGTAGAAGACTGAAGAATCTCCCTTGTGGTCACGGAGTGACCACCCTGTGCAAACAGGCACCATCCAGCACCTCGACGTCTGCTTTGTTGCAGTTTCCCTCGGAACTCGAGCGACAGAGATCAACGAGATCAAGCTTGCCTGCCTTCTACCAGCCTGATCCACAGTCCCTGCAGAGCTGAGACCCGTGGAGGCGACCGGAAGCGTGGAGCACGCCATCTTGAAAAGGCCACAAGACGCTGACAGTGCAGCCCACGAGTGACCCTCGAAGCTGTACACCGGGGTTTAAGAAGCCCCAGCCCTGAGCCACGTTTGCACCGAAGCTCACCCCTCTACACTCGACGAGTGCTGCATGGGGCCCTTCTGCTTCCTTTGGCTCAACGCATTGGCCCGGTCACTTGCCAGCTGGCTTGTGGCCCCTGTGCCAACGAAACTTGAAATACAACTTGTGATTCTGGTTGCTCCAGACTTGCACCCGCTTCTCTGAAAAGGAGCACCCGCTCTGACCCTCCTGGTCCGAGCGAGAAGCAATCTTCCAGTCCTGCGTGGATTGCTCTTGCCAAGTGTTGTTTGCTCCGATCTTGAAGCCAACAGCGCCGACGGTGAGAGCCTTTGTGGGACAGCTCATGACCCGCTCCTGGACATCGCAGATGCCCTAGAGCCCACGTGGCAGCTGAGAGAAGCTCCTCAACAACCACCTGGTTGCACCCGACATTGCCTGGTTCTGTCCTGGTTCCACCCTGGTCACTGCTGAGTGACCCAGACTCTGTCCCCTCTGCTTTCAGGTACTCTACAACTCTGATCCACCCTTGGATCACACCGGACACTTCTCCTTCACATCGCCTGCAGCATCTTCAGCTTCAAGCACCAACAACCTGCGTGACTAAACCCGACTCAACTTCGACCCTATGCACCCGCTTCCTGTGAGGTAACTCAACAACGCCGGTGTTCCCACACTGGTACACACCTCTAGTGTATGTGTCTTGAATTTCGTCCTTCTAGGTTAAGCGGAAGTCTCCTTAAACAGTAACTCTATAACTTTTACGCACCATTGACTTTGCATTGGTGCATGCGTGTGCTTTAAGCGCCGCACCCGAATCCCGCAGGCTTTTCCCGACTTCAGCATTGCTAGTCCCGACTGCTCCTAGCGATTCTTTAGGCCTAACTACTGTTTGATTTGTATCTCTTATACCACTTTCTTAATATATGGTTTGAGTGGCCACCCGCCCTCATCCATAATCGTGCAACTTTCAAATGTTATACTGTGCTTTTGTTTTAACGCTTGTGCCCCTTTGCTCATAAAGAGTACTGGGGATTGTTTTAGTAATAAACACATATATTTTTATAATATATACTTGTGTGGTGTCCTTTCATTTGATATTACAGGATTGTGATTGGTAAAACAGCTCGCTAACACGACCTCTTGAGTTTAACATTTAAGGCTGCTTTGTCCATGCTACCACTAGGATAGCTTGTCTAATAAGGTTGACTTACAACCAGACACCATAAGGGATTGTTTCGACTGATACAAGGTGGTTCCAGAATTGGAAACATCATATATCAGGCCAACTTCTCACACAGAGTCAGCATCTTGAATTTCTCCTTCCGGAGGAAGCCGCTGACGTTCCGTAGGTCCAAGATAGGGCATAGGCCCCATTTGCCCTACTTGGGTACCAGAAAGTAGTGGGAGTAGCAACCACGTCCTACTTCTGGCCCAGAAACGCGCTCGATGGCCCCCTTGGCCAAGAGGGTTGAAACTTCCTCCTGCAGAAGCCGCAAATGATCCCCTGATATGCGGTGGTGTTGCGGTGGCATGGCTTGAGGGGTCGTCTCGAAGGGGAGGGAGTAGCCGCTTCGGACGATCTGCAGCACCCACCTGTCCGAAGTGACAGTGTGCCAGTGAGGATGGGGATGGCGAACCCTGCCCCCCACTGGCGTCACATGGTCCGAAAAGCACGGACAAGGAGGGTTTAGAGGCGGATGCTGCGGGGGAGGGTGTGGACTGGCCACCGTCGTTGCCATCGCTCTACCTAGTGAGTCGGTGGTATCCAGCCAACACTGGATAGAATATCTGGCTGCATCCCGGCCCTCCACAAGGGCTTGGCCGAGTTTGGCCCGTACCTCCAAATGACACTCTGGCAGCAATTCCGTGACCGTTTCCCACAGAGAGTGGGTGTAGCGGCCCAAGAGGCATGCAGTGTTGGAAGACCGCAGTCCCAGACTAAGCGAGGAGAAGACCTTTTTACCGTACATCTCGTACCTCTTGGATTCCCTGTCCGGCGGAGCAGACGGGAATGCGTTCTGGGAAGTGGACGCCTGGATGACCAGGCTCTCGGGGTGGGGTGGGTGGACAGGAAAACTGGATCACCCGGGGCCGGGCGGTGGCGTCTGGCCACGTTCCTATCTACAGGCGAACCCGTAGCGGGCTTGGACTAAGTGCCCAAAAGAATGTGGAGAAGTGTTGCTCAGGGGTTAGAGGCGGCAGACCCGGAAGCTGAGATCGGCCCTGGACCAGGGTTCAATTCCCCGCCCCGACAGGGGTTGGGCTCAATAATTCCACGGACTTGATAATTCTCGCTCCGGTGCCTACTCGACTCACGGGTTCACACTCTGCGACTCTGGGCAATAGCTTGCTTAATCTCCACAACGGCCCCTCGCGGCGGGATGCCTGGCTTTCACCTTGTGGATACCCTGCCGGGGTATCTCACAGGGGAATACCAGGACGGGTTCCCTAAGCAAGCGCATAGATGCCTGCGATGTGGGCGATTTGCGCTATATAAATACATGTACATTTACATTTACAATGTCGTCAAGGCCTCATTAAACAGCAGCAGAGTCTCCGTCGGGCATGACTGCGGTTTAAGGACCTCTGTGAGGAGGTTAGTCCTCATGGCCGCGACGGGGAGCTCAAGGCCCAAGGCCTTGGCAGCCCTCATCAACACCACACTGTAGGTTGCCCCCTCCTCCGAAGCCACGGTAGGAGGCGAGCCAAAACCAGTGTCTGGAGATGTGTCCAGAGCACTGGCATCCCCAAGGTCACCTGTCCAGTCCTCTTAAGACTGACACTCTCGGGTCAGAGGGTTCTCAGACCCCTCCCAATACTCCTCATCACCCATCTCCTGATACTCAGGGTTGTCAATTAATGGGGCCGGTTCATTGAAGTAAAACTCCCCAAGCGCCGTCAAGAGCGGCGCCCAGCGGCGCCGTTCCGATGTCGGAACCGGAGCGAGGGAGGCATCGGGGACGGTGCCGCCCGAGGATTGGCGCCGGAGGTGATACCCGATGGACCGACGCCGGGGGGGTCGTAAGGTCCACCGGCGACGACCCAGATCCCGAAGAGGTCTGTGAGAAGTTGGCCTGTTATATAGTGCTCACTATTCTAGTGATCACTGTCTATCATACCAAACGACCCTTATTGATGATTGGTTGTAAGTCAACCTTATAGACCAGCTATCCTAGTAGCGTGGACAAAAGCAGTCTGTAGGCTAAACTCTAGAGGGCGTGTTAAGCCAGCTGTTTTACCATCACATATACCCCTTGAACACCAAGTGAAAACACACCACACAAGTTGTTATAAAAATAAAGGATATTTATTAATAACAAGTCTACCCTGAACTTTTTATGAGTCAGGGAGCTAAGCACAATACAAAACTCTTACGAAAATACTTCAAGTTGCACAATTTACACAAATGCCCGAGGGGCACGAAAAACCATATACACTAAAAGTGGAATGCAAAATACTAGCAGGTAAGTAACACGATCCAGAGGCTTCAGGATCGCTAGGACTGCACTACTGAACTCTAAGGTTAGGAGCAGGAGGCCTAGGGAGATCGGGTGCAGAGTGTGCACTCTCACGCGGGATGCGGGACAAAGTCTATGGAGGCTAGTATTTCTAAAGTTACTGTTTCCGGACGAATCCGACTAGGTAGACTTAAAACGAAAAAGGATCTGGACACTTGGATAGTGAACCTTCGTTGGAGCACCGAAATGCTCGGGTTACCTAGCCCAGAGGCTGCGGCTGCATAGGGTTCAAAAGACGTTGGGAATCCTCGTTGTAGTCTATGGAGCCTGAAAGAAGATGTTGCTGGCAGGCGACCAGTGATGATGTTCCGGGTGATCCAAGGCTGGATCGGTGATGGAGACGACCTGAAAGCAGAGGGGACTCAGTTCTTAATCACTAGCCAGTGATTGTGTGGGCACCAGGATGGCACCGGATGAGGTCACCGCGATCAGGTGAGTGGGCGACGCTGGACTCTGCAGCCACACGGGCCAGGAGGCGTTGTCGGCGACCAGGCTGGAGGTGCGAGCTGTCCCACGAGGGTGTCTGCTGTCGTCGATGCTGGAACCAGGATTGGAGCAACAAACCTTGGCAAAGGCAAGCCCACGCAGTGGAGTCAAGATGGCGTCTGGAGTGGACCAGGAGGGTCCGGGGTGCTCCTCTTGTGGAAGGGAGCAAGGGCCAGTCTGGAGCAACCAGACCAGCGGTGAAAACGTCGTGGTACGTCGTCAGGAAGGTCACTGGCCAACGGCAAGTGACCAGACAACGTGGCAAGCAGTGGGAGAGCAGACGGGCCCCACGCAGATCTCGTGGATGCTGGGGGGCTGGACTTCGGTGCTGAAGCTGCTCTAGGTTGGGGCTTCTCAAACCCCAGTGCACTCACTCGAGCATCCTTCGGCGGTCGTGCTGGTTAAGCGTTGTGCAGGTTTTGAAGATGGACGGTCCCTCAGGTCTCATCACACCCACGAATCTCAGCTGGGCTGATGATGCAGGTAGAGGTCAGAGATGCCAGGGAATCCGGGTCTCGTCGAGCTGGTCAGTCTTGATCCGGAGGATGGACGTGCAGCAAACCGCGATGCTTAGGTGGTGCCTGCGGGTGCAGGGTGGCTACTCCTTAGCCACAAGGGAGAGTCTTCAGAGAATGTCAAGAGTTCCTTTCATGGAAAGTAGTTCAAGATTCAAGATTATCTAATTTGGGAAGGGGGCCTGCTCCTAGCTTTATCCTAAGAAAAGGGGCTGGCACGCGACTAGGTCCTGCCCATGGGTGGGACCAGGAGGGGGGTGGTTACACCCCTCTCCCTTGTCCGGACTTTCCCCAGCTCAGGGGCTGGTGTGCCCCTGGAACTGGTTTGAGCCGGCATATGCACAGTGAGCACCGGGGTGCCACTTGCAGTCCTCTTCCTCTCAGCCCTGCCTACCTGGGATACACAAAACCCTGTCTGGGATGGTGCTAGCACCGCCCCTGACAGGAAACCCTTTGTCCGAGCTCTCGTCGCTGGAAGGACTCCCAGCAGCAGGAGGTCAGACTTGTGTCTGTGGTGGCAGCATCCATTTTGTGATGCTGAGGCTCGAGTTAACTTTAACCGGGGTTCACAGTTACATACATGTCGTGTCCCTCTAGAAGGGTGGAATGCTAACCCCGTCGCCAGAATTGGCGAGGGGTTAGTATTCCAATTCGTATGACACCTTACTCGACATGTTTTGATAAAGCGATACCAAAGTTAGCAAATAACCGTGAGGATTATAATGCTCTTAAGAGTATATGGTACGCGTTATCATGGAACAGCTATTAGGACTTGGTTCCGCAAGCTGCAAACGGGCTCAGCTCATGCCAGAGCACCATCTCACATAATTCCAAGCACTCTGCCTTCAGGATTGTTAAGGCCTGCTATAGGAGTGACCGATAGGAATACATGTGTCCATTTTAGGGTTAGATATAGGGATACTATATCTAAAGCAAGGGTGATTACACCACCTTGCCCCAGCTGTTGTGCAGCCAGTTGTGTCAGATTCGGGTGGCCAGCCAGGAGTGGCATAATACATGCTGCAGCCCCTGGTAGGCCCTGGGTACACCTATGCCCTGGGTACCTAAGGTACACTGTACAGGGGCTGATAAGGTGACTCAGTATGCAATTAGATATGTACCTAGAGTACATGGAATCCATTTTATAGAGATAGCAGTGGCCCTGGGGTCCTGAATAGCAGGGCTCCAGGTCAACTAAGTCGAAAAACCAGCAAAACACCAGGCAAAAAGTTGGGGGCAACCATAGTCAGATATCCATCTTCCTACAAGGTCCAGTGGGGTCCAGCGGCGCCGGGCCCGAAGGCGCCGGCGGCGTCGGGACCGTTGGGCCCTGTGGCGCCGGGCCCGAAGGTGCCGGCGGTGTCGGGACCGTTGGGCCCTGTGGCGCCGGGCCCGAAGGTGCCGGCGGCGTCGGGACGGTGGGGCCCTGCAGCGCCGGGCCCGAAGGCGCCAGCGGCGTCGGGGCTGAAGCACTCGACGGCATCGGGCCGAAGCCCCTGACCCGCTAGGGGCCCCAGACGGATCCGCTGGGCCCGAAGGCCTCATGGAGCCCGTCGGAGGAGAGAGGGACCTCATGGCCATGAGGAAGCGCTCGATCTCCTCCGGCGTCGCGTCTCGCCCAGGGACCTGAGGGTGCGGAGCTGGACGCGGTGCCCGCGACTCCGACGGAGCCGCTGGGCGGTATCACCCGAACCCCCGGCCGCGTCACGCGAGAGTCGGGGGGGAGTCAGAAGAGCGATGACGCCTCTTCAACTTCTTGTGCTTCTTACCTGACGACGACTTCGACCCGGAGGAGTGGTGCTGACTCTCAGAGCTGTGGTGGCTCCGAACCTGTGACCTGTCCCTCGACCTCCCGTGGGACCGGGACCTCTCGCGGCGCGGGACCGACTGCCGGAGTTTGAGTCGCCTGCGGAACCGCTCCAGCCTGGCTTTCGAAGACAGGGCCCGGCAGTCAATCAATCAATCAATCATGGCATTTGTATAGCGCGCTACTCACCCGGGAGGGTCTCAAGGCACTGGGGGGAGGGGTCCGTCACTGCTCGAACAGCCAGGTCTTGAGCTGTTTCCTGAAGGAGAGATGGTCTTGGGTCAGCCGAAGGTGGATGGGGAGGGCGTTCCAAGTCTTGGCTGCCAGGTAGGAGAAGGATCTTCCTCCAGCTGTGGCTCTGCGGATGCGTGGTACTGTGGCGAGGGCGTGGCTGGTCGATCCTAGCTGGCGGGTGGGTGTGTAGAAGGTCAGGCGGTCGTTGAGGTACTTGGGGCCCAGGTCGTGGGGAGCCTTGTGTGCGTGGGTGAGGAGCCTGAACGTGATTCTCTTGCTGACGGGGAGCCAGTGCAGGTCTCTCAGGTGGCCGGAGATGTGGCTGTGTCGGGGTATGTCCAGGATGAGTCGTGCGGAGGCGTTCTGGATGCGTTGGAGTCTTTTTTGAAGTTCGGCTGTGGTTCCGGCATAGAGGGTGTTCCCGTAGTCCAGTCTGCTGATGACGAGTGCCTGGGTGACGGTCTTCCTGGTTTCCGTGGGGATCCATCGGAAGATCTAGCGGAGCATGCGCAGGATGTTGAAGCACGATGAGGAGACGAGGTTGACTTGTCTGGTCATCGAGAGGGAGGAGTCTAGGATGAAGCCAAGGTTGCGCGCGTGGTCCGTTGGCTTGGGACTGGTGCCCAGGGCAGGGGGCCACCAGGAATCGTCCCAGGCGGAGGGTGATGATCCCAGGATGAGGACTTCCGTTTTGTCTGAGTTCAGTTTCAGGCGGCTGTTCTTCATCCACTCAGCGACGTCTTTCATCCCTTCGTGTAGGCTGGCTCTGGCGGTGGCGGGGTCGTTGGTGAGGGAGAGGATCAGCTGGGTATCGTCGGCGTAGGAGATGATGTTGAGGTTGTGTTGGCGTGCGATGTCTGCGAGGGGGCTCATGTAGACGTTGAAGAGGGTTGGGCTGAGTGATGATCCTTGTGGTACGCCGCAGATGACTTCGGTGGCCTCGGATCTGAAAGGGGGGAGGCGGACTCTCTGGGTTCTTCCGGCGATGAAAGAGATGATCCACTCCAGTGCCTTCTCTTGGATTCCGATGTTGCTGAGGTGCTGCACTAGGGTGTGGTGGCAGACAGTGTTGAACGCTGCAGAGAGGTCCAGGAGGATGAGGGCCGCTGTTTCCCCATTGTCGAACAGGGATCTGATGTCAACAGTGTCTGCGATCAGGGCGGTCTCGGTGCTGTGGTTGGCCCCGGAAACCGGATTGCGAGGGGTCGAGGGATCATTCGTCTCGAGGAAGGCGGCTAGCTGTCTGTTGACAGTCTTCTCGATGACTTTGGCAGGAAAAGGGTGGAGCGAGATGGGGCGGAAGTTCTTGAGGTCGGTGGGGTCCGCTGTTGGTTTCTTTAGGAGGGCGCTGAGCTCGGCGTGCTTCCAGCTCTCCGGGAAGGTGGCGGTGTGGAAGGAGGTGTTGATGATGTCCCGGATTTGGGGTGCGATGATGGAGTCTGCCTTGTTGAAGACGTGGTGGGGGCAGGGGTCGGTTGGCGATCCAGAATGGATGGTGTTCATCGTGCGGGTGGTGTCTTCGGTGCTGACCGGGGTCCAATTGCAGAGGGTGGTGGTGGCGGGCGTTGGTTCGGTGGTTGGGTGCATGGTCTGTGCGCCGAAGCTGTTGTGTATGTCGGTGATCTTGCGGTGGAAGAATGAGGCGAGTGAGTCGCAGAGGTCTTGCGAGGGGGTGAAGTTGTTGTTTCCAGCGCAGGGGTTGGAGAACTCTTTGACGATGCTGAAGAGTTCCTTGCTGTCGTGGGAGTGAGGTACTGGGTTTTTCAGAACCGGTACTGATCCGGTAACCCAGCGGTGTCAGGGCAACACCCAAAGACCTCGAGTCCTTTCCTGATTCAGACCACAGAAACACGAGTCTTCTAGGTGAAGTCAAAGATCGAATTTATTGGCTGCAACCAAGTAACAGGCGTCCTAGAAGTACAACAACACGGTGTGTATATTCTCAGGAGACTGCTCGTTTTTACAGAGCCGGCCTTCTCCTTTTATACACGATATTACACTTCAGGCAAAAATTCTCGGTTTTACAATTCGACCATAAACATATTTTCACAATAAAGAAAAAGCACAGTCATGATGGCAAGCCCATATTTTCGTTTGTCCAGTTCGTGATAGATTACCTGGTCAGGCCCAGAACTTCCATCAGATATCGATGAAACCCCAATAAAATCGGGCACCACCTCCTTGTAAAACTAGCCATAAAGAAGAAACAGGGACAGGTGTGTGTATGATAAAGTGTGGTTTGTATGCGGTAAATGGTTTATGACATGTTGTGCCTTGATGCTAATCTTGCTCGGCCACTGGGTTGGGGACTGCCCGAACAGGTTTGGCTGGAGGCAGTGAAGGCAGCTCGCCCAGGTCAGAGAGGAGTCAGGAAAGGTGGACGTGTCCTTTCAGCTCGAATTTGGCCTGGATCAATTGACTATGTAAGGGCAACCACAAGATGGATGCGGCTCACAAAATGGAACCCGAGGGTTCAACACAGGAAGTGCGATTTAGGGGTGTTCCCGTCACTCAATCGTGACGCAAATGCACAGGCATAATGTCCTGATCATTACCGGTCTGCCGATACCAAATTCGTCATAGTATGACGATATTTTCTGACACGAGTGTTGGGCTTCGGTATCATAATATAGCAGGGTCCAAGATTTTCAGAACCACAGACCCTCCTTTTGCCCTTATATAGGCAATAACTCATGCTAATCTGAGTCCAAATCTGTATTCATGAAGTCATGGAGATGCTGCTGTAGCATCATCCTGTTACTTAGCTCGTCCCTTGACACAGGCTTCCTTACACATGATGTGGCACAGAGGCCACATATTGCAGGAGCGCACTGCACACACAGGCAGAACAGAAACAGGATGGCTAAGACCATTCCAATGAATATCAGAATTTTCCATCCCCAGGCAGATATCAGTTCCCAGAACCACCCCAGCAAGGACCAGTCCCCTTTATCCACGTGAATGGAATCAGAGATCTTGTGCAGTTTGGAGATGGCCTGGTAAACTGTCGGAGCATTATCAGGGATGAAAATGCAGCAACTGGATTGGATCACTTTACATACCCCACCACGGTCTGCAAGTATGACATCTAGGGCAACCCTATTTTGAAGAGTCATAAGGCGGTCCGACTGGAGCTCCGCAGTCAAGTTACTAAGGGAACCAGCCGTTTCAATCACGGTGGATTCAACTACCCTCGTCAGTTGGCGAATGTTCCTGCTGTTCACCATAGGCCCCCAAAACGGCAGAAAACCCTTTGCGAAATCTCCGAACTCCTGTTCTGTGTGTCGTCTTTACTCACAACACCTCTAACTGTCCTTGTCCGATGGTAATCTGCCTCGGCCGTGTAGGTGGGTGGCAGCAGAAATGAGATAAAACATGTGCCCGAGAAGTCAGGGGGTAACCATGTATATGCCCTGTTGTGGCAGACGAAGTAGGTACCCTTAGCTGCTAAGAACGAAAGGGAGGTCTGAGACGAGAAAACGTAAGTCTCAGTACAAACACTCTTCCCTAACTGAGCTCTGGGGTTTTTGCCATTTCCCTGCAGACATAGGTGACCTTGATGGGGTACTATCCAGATTGGGGAGGATTTCTTTGCTTTCTGGCTCTCAGTTAAGGAAATCCCATATTTAGTTATGTTCCATCTACTGTAAGGCTCTAATTCGTCTCTGGGAATCGTCCTATATGTGTCAATATCCCTGCTCATATTTCTGATTCCTGTCACTAGTGCCTTGTTGCTTGAGTTCCTTCCTGCGGGATGCGGGGAATACGATTCTATGGCAAACAGGAACAATGTCTGGAAAGCCCACAGAGAACCATAGTAACTAAATGGCAGGACAAAATACAGGATACCCTTGTCTGTCGTGTGTGGCATAAGTCCACATACCCAACGATTCGTTGTGTTCATTACTGACTGGTGGTGGTGTAGGAGCTGGACGAATGAGTTGTTTACAAATTCTAATCTTCTGGCAGACTCGTGTTCAGGTAGGGGGTGAAAGGAATGCGGGGAAACAGTAGGAGGAGGTGAGGGCTGAGTGTTGTGCACAAATGAAACTCGAAAAGTGAATAGTGTATAGCCAATCAAAAACATCATTATGCTACACAACATTAAAATGCATATTACTAAAAATTGTTTTCTTGCCATCACAGTGCATATTGTCTTTTCAAAGTTTGCTGATCTAGCAGGTCTCTCCATCTTTGGAAACTCCATCCTCTAAGTTGCTGCCCGCGGTGGGAGATTGATTCTGCTAAGGAGTGCTTCTGTTCAGTCCAGGGTAATTCCCTTAGACCAACCAGAACTGTCGACCTAACCGTCTCCAGCTGCACTCCAAAGACTGTGGCAACCGCGACCCTAGCAGCAGAACCGGATGGCGGTTCGAAAATCAAAAATAAGCAAGTTTCCTGGATGAGAGAGCTGCACAATCAAAAAGAAAAATGTTTTTATTTGTCCATAGTCATAGGTCTTGGCCTCAAGTTATAGTGGTTTCGACCAGGTGCTGTGTGGTCTGCAAACAGCAGTTCAGGCTCAGTAGTGTCCAATTGCATTGACGGTGGCACAGGTCCTTGCAGAAGGTTATCGCTCTCCTTTTCTGTAGCAGTTCCTTTCAGACGTGCATCACTGAAGGGTAAGAAACGAGGCACAGATTCAGTCTCTGAGTCGGCGACACCCTCCTGGACCCACCGGTCATAGGGCAGAGGTAGAGGGATCCGTTTGCAATGGATCCCATAGATCCAGTTCTTCTTTCCTTTCACCCGAACGGCTGATCTTGTGGAAAGAAGGACGAGGTGTGGGCCGGTCCACCTGGGCTGTTCGTTCTTTGTTCGCTGAAAGTTGTTCACCAGGACCCAGGTGCCAGATTCAATTGTGTGTCCTGGATCATCAGACGCTGGCGGAGAGGAACTGTGGACCTGTTGGTGTAAAACACGCAATTTAGTTGTCAATTCGTGCAAATAGTCAAGCAGTACAGGGTGCTCTATCTCACTGAGCTTTTTGGGCCTTGGCACTCCCCAAATGTTGGCCGGTCGGCCAAACACGATTTCGTGGGGACTAAGTCCCATTCTAGAATGAACAGTCATTCTGGTGGATAGGAGTGCCACAGGCAGGGCGTCAGGCCATTTAAGGCCTGTGCTGGCTTGGATCTTGGCTAATTTCAACTTGAGAGTGCTGTTATAGCACTCTACTAATCCAGCTGATTGGGGGTGATTGGCAGCGTGGAACTTCTGGTGTATGCCCAGACTCTCACACACTCTCTTCATCACTCGTCCCACGAATTCACTCCCATTATCACTCCAGACCACTCGAGGCATTCCGAACCTGGGGAAAAATTATTTGACCAGGGCTTTGGCTGTGGACAAGGCAGTATTGTCCTTAAGGGGATACGCCTCCACCCACCTGGAAAAGGCACAAACAACAACGAGTACGTATTTCAGGTTGTTGCACCTCTCCATGTGGATGAAGTCTAGCTGCAAAACCTCGAACGGATACGTTGGAGGCGCAAAATGACCAGCTGGAGTTGGGGTTCCCCTACCAGGATAGTACTTCAGACACACCTTACAGTTCTTGACCACATTCTCTGCACATTTTGGGATGCCACTATTCTGCCATACTGGGGCCAACAATTTGCAGATTCCTTTCACACTGATGTGAGCCATTCCATGAGCCATTGTCACCACTGCAAGCACATACGCGTCGGGTAGCAGCCATCTCTGATGCTCTGACAATTCAACCCAACAACCACTCGCATCCAATCTACCCTTGCTTTCTCTCCATTCATTCACCTCTTTCTCAGTGGCCTCGGATTGTATAGACTTCACACTCTCAACTGTGTCTTCACACATGCCAACATCATCAATCCATCTTGCGGGACCTGCAACATACATTCGACTCATCACATTCCTTGCAGTCTCTTTTGCAACTTCATCTGCAAATGCATTCCCACAACCAACATCATCTTGAATCTTTTTGTGTGCACTGCATTTCACAATCGCAACTTGTAGTGGCAAGGTCAGTGACTCGAGAAGCTCATTCACTAACTGACCATGTTGGATTTTTGCGCCATGCGATGTCAAGAACCCACGTTCACGCCACAAACGTCCAAAACTATGGGCCACGCCAAATGCGTACTGACTGTCAGTGTACACATTCACTTTCATTCCTTTTGACAACACACACGCCCTTGTAAGTGCAATCAATTCTGCTGCCTGAGCGGAGTTATGTGGAATACGTGCAGTTTCAACAACTGTATGCAAAGTGGTGACAGCATATGCTGCAGTCGTGTCACCATTCGGGAGCTTGAAGCATGAACCATCCACCCATAAGGTACCATCGCATTCAACAAGAGGAGTATCTTGGAGGTCTATTCTCCCTTTTGTCTCTTCTTCTGTTCTAAGAAAACAATCATGCTGCTCTTCAGCATTCTCTGTCTCAACTGGAATTGGTAATAACGTGGCTAGGTTTAGTGTGCTGCATCGTTTGATGTGCACATGGCTCGCTAACAAAGTTAGTTTGTAACCTGACAATCGAGCCCTAGTTAAGTGCTGTGTCTTGGTTCTGTTCAATAACGTGTCCACTGCATGTGGAACCATTACCACTAACGCGTTATTCATCACTAACCCAGCAGACTGTCGAATAGAAACAGCTGCTGCTGCTGCTCTTAAACAACTTGGTAATGCTTTAGCGACTGGTTCCAAAGTCGACGAAAAATATGCACATGGACGCTGCTTGTCCCCAAACAATTGTGTCAACACTGATAATGCACAACCTTCTCGCTCATGGACATACAATGTACAGGGCTTACTGTAGTTGGGGGTACCCAACACAGGAGCCGAACATAATGCTGTGCGCAATTCAGAAAAACTTCTCTGACACTCATCAGACCAAGGCACAGGGTTGGGTGAATCTTTACATGTTAATGCCACCAATGGTTTGGCCAGTAAAGAAAAATTTGGAATCCACTGTCTGCAGTACGAGGTAATACCCAAGAAAGCACGCACTTCTCTCTGTGTTCTTGGCACACTTAATTTTGCTATTGCCTGGATTCTTTCTGGGGTTAGTTTCCTTCCCTCCTTCGATAAGAGATGACCTAAGTAGGTCACTTCTTGTCGACAATATTGTAGTTTAGACAGGTACACTTTGTGATGTAGATCACACAAATGGCGCAACAATGACAACGTGGTTTCTTTACATATTTCCTCAGAATCTGCAGCAATAAGCAAGTCATCAGCATACTGAATGAGTGTAGCGCCTTCAGGTAAAACCATTGTATCAAGCTGCGTTTTTAGAGCTTGACTATATATTGATGGGCTTTCGCAATAGCCCTGGGGAGCGCGTTTAAAGCGGAAACTTCATCCTCCTAAACTGAAGCCAAAAATATCCCTACTTTCTTCAGCAATTGGGATGCTGAAGAAAGCATTCTTCAAGTCAATTACCGAAAACCACGTTGCAGAGGCTGGGATTATAGTCAACAGGGCAGTAATGTCAGGAACAACTGGAAATTGTGTCACTACTATTTTATTCACCTCTCTAAGGTCAATCACAAATCTGTACACAGGCGGCTGAGAGGGGTCAGTTCTTTTCAAAACAGGCAGGACAGGACTATTGCAAACATTGCCTCTTGTTTCTTCAATCACATCTTTTTCAATCAGGTCGTAAATGATCGCTAACAACGCTTTTTCTCCTTCACTAGAAATTTTGTATTGGGGAATTCGTGTCATCCTAACATTAGCTTTTAATGTCACAACATATAGTGGTATTTCTAAGAGACCCACATCGTTAGGACCAGTAGCCCAAAGAATATCAGGTAGAGACAGCAATTCTGTCTGAATTTTATCCCTCGACAAATACATTGGAGAAACCACTTTCTTACCTAGGGTAAGTTGTACTCCCAAAGGAGAACAATACAACGTTGCATACAATCTTTTTAACAGGTCCAATCCCAACAAGTTTTCACCACAACCTGTTGTCAGAATAAGGGGTGCTTCAAATTCACAAGGACCAACAGACAGGGACATAGGACATGAAATCGGGTTCCTAACCGGGGCGCCAGAAAAACCTACAGAAACATTCATTTCGCCAGACAAAGGTGCGCCAGGGAGTTTTGAGTGCATCATAGAACTCTTTGTAGCACCTGTATCCAACAGAAAAGGTTCTGACACACCTGATGTAATCACCTCAACGTATGGTCCACTCTGATCTACTGGAACTGAAACAACTCCCTCTCTTTGTCCATGGCTGTCCTAGCAATCGTTACCTTCTGTACACTCATCTTCTGCATAGTAATCATCAGCGTAGTACTGAGCTGTCCTACCAGATGCGTTATTCTGCTGATCAAACTTATTCATAGAATCCTGAGGCAGAAAGGAGCGTGCATTCTGATGGACGTTTCCACGTCCTCTACCTCTAGGTGTTTGCTGAACACCTCTACCCCTTGTGCTTGACACACCATTTGCGCGCTGTAACAGGATTGGGCAACTATACTTAAAATGACCCTCTTCCTTGCAATACGAACACTGATTGGGACCCACAGGAATGCGTGGCTGAGTATACTCTACTCTTGGCTTTTGAAACTGTGAAGGTTGCTGATAATTGTTCTGATAGTTATTCTGACCACCATTATTCTGACTACTACCACCACGTGGCGGGTATGCTTGCTGTAACAGGACCTTCGTTTTTAACTCTTTAGTTTTCTTTTCTGCTCTTTCTTTCTCATCTTTGTCTCTATTTTCACAATATTGTGCAGTAGCCAATATCTGTGCTGAAGAAGAAACTGCCCACGAACTCTCTGAATCCTTCAACTTTTTACACAACTCTGGAAGTAGATTGTGTACAAATTTATCAACAAACAGTCGCTGACCACCTTCTGTGCTCATATCTTGACCACTGTGGTCGACAAACGTTTCTTCAAACCTGGTGAAGAAATCAGACACCGTTTCATCTTTCTTCTGCTTACACGCAGACAACTTATCCCAATATACACGTAATTCGGGCATCAAAGTCTTCATATATGTAATAATTCTAACAGGGAGTTCTGCTACTAAAGGCTCAGGTTTAGCACCACCAACTTGTCTAGCATCAGCAGCGACAATATTCACCCATGTGTCGCCTAGCTCTTGATCATGATCTGTATGACAAATCTTTCCCCATAAAGGCTGTGGAACAACATTCCCAAATAACATATCTACATCGGCCAAATTCATAATGCATGAACCTGCAGTCTGCGACAATTCCTTGTAATACCCTGCCGGATTCTTGCGGGGATCGGGTAATGTCTGCTTAAGAGCTAATACTTCAGCTCGTTTCCATGGGACATGTACCCACACACGCTGAAAATGAGGCTGAATAGGTGGGACAACATTGTCATTCCCTTCCCTCCAAACTGGGGGAACCTCTCTCATGGGATATTGTCTTCCTTTCTTCTTGGTAGAAGAATCATAATCAAACAACGACTTGGAAACCGCTTCAGTTCTAAACGATAACAACGTCGCAACGGCTTTCCTAACATCTGAACCCACAATTGTGCCTTTTGAAAATTCAAACCGTACATGGCTCAACTCGGGCGGACTAGAGTCCAAATCATTTTCTTCTAAGTCTTCGCATAGAAAAGCACACATTTTCTCGAAAACGTACCTCTGCTTTGATGCTTCCCACTGATGGAAAACATCCATGACACATTCTAAATCATATATAGTTGGGTTAGTCACCCATCTATGTGCCAAACGATCCAATACTTCTTTCTCCCTTGAATCAGGCAGATGGCTACGCAACTGTTTGTGTTCAGGGGTATTAGTCGGGCCTACCGCTCCAAACAAAGGATATAAAAGACTAGAAACAGTGCTTGCCACTCTCTGGCGGACAGACGGAGAAGTCGATGAAAAGACAAGTGGGAAGGCAGGGTGAGATGAGGCAGATGCAGAGGCAGTGTCAGGAGGAGTACCAGGAGTGGTAGGGGACAGTTCATCTGTTGAGGCTCAGCCAAGGGACGTTATCATTCAGTCCCCATTGGTCTGTCTTCAGACGGTGAACCCATCTCTGTTCCTTTTCGAACAAGGTGCGTTCAGCATTGTGATCTTTAATGCTTAATGTCTCTAAGATGACCCATCTTAGATCTTCCACAGTGTGTCCCTTCTCCAGATAGTGGTTGGCCATCTTTGTTGTAGCCTTCTTACACTTCACATTACTTCTGTGTTCACAGATCCTCTGTCGTATCTTTCTACATCTCATTCCAATATAATGCATATTGCAGGGGCACGTGATCATATAGATCACGTGGCTGGAATTGCAATTTGTGTGCGCTCTTATGTACCATTTCAGATCTGGTAATAATTGAATCATTTTCGTGGTGGTTGTCAGATGGCATACTGAACAACTCCCACAGGGAAAGTGACCTTGGACAGGCGGAAGGTCCCAAAGTTGTGTCTGTTTTTTGCTCTGCTCCAATTGGGGTCTGGTATGGACTAGAATGTCCTTAAGGTTCTGGGTCCGTTTGTTGGAAAATCTCGGTTTTGGCCATGATAGGTTCGCCGAGGTTAGGATTCGCCAGTGTTTATTGATTATTTTCTTGATTTGATTAGAAGCTGGACTGTATGTCGTGATGCAGGTCATGAGGTCTTGGTCTTGAATTCTTGGGTTGGTCTCCAAAAGACTCTCACGGTTTTGGTTCCTGGCTCTCTTTCTGCAGTTCTTAATCACTCTCTTGGGATAATCTCTAGCTGAGAGTTTGACACACAGATCATTTGCTTGGAGTTGATATTCCTCGATTTTACTACAGTTTCTCCGTAAGCGTAGAAACTGGCTGAAGGGAAGGTTTTCCCTCAGCGGTCGTGGATGATGGCTGTTGAACGACAATAAGCTGTTTTTAGCCGTAGGTTTGAAAAAAAAATTTGTGTGTAGTATGCCTTCTTCCACATAGATGGTGATGTCCAGAAAATCTAGACTCTCTTTGCTTGATGTGTATGTGAATTTGAGCCGATGATCTTGATCATTTAACCAACTGTGGAACTGTGTCAGGCTGTCAGCACTCCCTTCCCAGATGAGAAGAATGTCATCTATGTAACGCTTCCAGAAACGAATCTGCTTCTGGAAGGGGTTACATTGATTGTTGACAAACGTTTTTTCAAAATCACTGACATACAGCCCAGCCACACTCGGGGCGAATGTACTGCCCATCGAAGTTCCATGTCGTTGTTTATACGTGGTAGTTTCAAAAAGAAAATAATTTTCTGTTAGTGCAAGTCTGCAACACTCCAGTATGAAATGCCTTGGTGTTTTATAGTTCCAATCCATATTAAATAATATGTTCTCCAGGGTGTCTAATGTTTTTTCTTGAGGGAGACTCGTGTAGAGACTTTCCACATCTAAGCCTACAAGGATCATGGATGTTTCACAGAAGGTCACGGTGGAGAGGTGGTTCAAAAGGTCTCTGGTATCCTTGAGGTACGTTGGAGTTTCTTGAGTCAAAGGTTTTAAATACTCATCTACGAACTGGGACAGGGGCTCCAGAACTGAACCAATACCGGACACTATGGGGCGTCCCGGGGGGGGGGCTCCTGGCTTTGTGTGTCTTCGGTAAAGAGTAAAAATATGGTGTTCTCGGGGTGTCAGTATAAAGGAACTCCGCTTCTTTTTTAGAAAGCCAGTTATGTGCTTCAGCCTCTTCGATCATCAGTGATATGGTTTGTTGTAGCCTGGGAGTAGGGTCTATAGTGATAATTTCATAGAAGGTGTTGTCAGACAGTAGTTCCAGACATTGTTCATGGTATCTCTTTTTCGTGAGCAGGACAATTCCTCCACCCTTGTCCGCTGGTTTTATTACCAGGTCCTTGTCATTTTTCAGTTCTTGGAGAGCTTGTTGTTCTTTCTTCGAAATGTTCTGAAATGGTTTCTTTGTCAGAGTTGTTAGATCATCAAGATCATGCATCACCGCTTGTTCAAAAGTCTGTATTTCTATTGGTATCTGTGAGTTTAAAGGACAGAATCTCGACTTTTTTCTGAGCGAGGTATCGCCATCCGTAGTAGGTTTCTCTTGTTGACCAAAGAAGGCCTTCAGTTTCAATTTACGGCAAAATTCAGATATTTCACACTTAGTTTTAAAGATATCCAAATTTGGTGTAGGTACGAAGCCGAGGCCCTTGTTGAGTACTTTCACTTGGTCTTGAGTAAGTACCCTCTCTGTTAGGTTAACAATCAAGTTGCTGTACTCGGCCCCGCTTTGGCTTTGGTGACACTCCTGGTCTGTACCTGGCGTGGTTGGTCGGACCAGGTCACTCCTCTTCCTCTTTGTCTTTGTGGTGCACGGCCCCCTCCTAAAAAAGGACGTTGATTGAAATTAGGTCCTAATTGTTGTTGTTGTTGGTGATTTATAGGTGGGCCTTGGAAAAAAGGAGGCATCCAGTTCTGGAAGTGTGGGTTGTACGGTTGGTAGGGCATGGGGGGGCCCATTTGGTAGTGTGGCCACATATTATTACCTCGACGGTTACCCCGCTTGTTAAAGTTGCCTCTTCTTCTGTTGTTGTAGTGGTCATCCCCACCACTATCAGACCCATCCACTGAAGAGCCGCTGTTGGTGCTGTGATTAGAAGCATTGTCATTGCTTTTAAAATCTTTACTACTATATGGATGTATCCGTTCGATCGAAAACCTCTTTAGCTCCTTTGATAATTTTTGGAGTTTTGATTGTGTGAGGTATTCCTGGTTGTCGCTCATTTCTTTATTGATTTCATCCAATTTTCGTTTGTAGATGTTTATATCTACCATGGTGTTTAGTTTGGTCTCGATCACTTGGATTTTGATCTGCAATTCGTCTGTTAATCGTGTCGCTGTTTTGATGATAAGTACTAGATATCCCTGGTGCACTTCCACGAAATGGATGACCAGTCTTTCCTAAAGGCTAAGTCTTTCAGAAAGATTCGCGGGCTGTTCGTCACCCAAAGGCCTCTAGGTGCAGCATTCACGCGGAGATATTCTGTCATAATGATACCATGTACAGCGGTTCTTATCTGTTCTTTCTTCAGCTCTGTGAGCTCGTCCCATTCATCTTTGTTCACCAGGGTTTGAGTCAGATTAGCGTCCGCCAGAAGTTGGGGTCTAGCGAGTATCTCATCAATCTCCTCAATGGAATAGCTCAGGCCAAAATTGGACGCCATGGTTATCTTGGTCCTGCTATTCAGAGTTTAAAGTTCTTTTTGACACCTACAGAAGTAGTGTGTCTACGTGGCTCCCACTGCTGTTCGCAGCTGAACATGTAGCAATCAAGAATGGGGAGAAGGAAAATTAGTGATCCCACCAAGTTCCTTGGCTTTAAGTACTGCTAATCAAAAGAGGGGGAAGGGGGGATCACTTGTCCTGTGTAACCTGGGTACAGTTCTTACTAGAATGACCCTTGGTAAAAGACCCTCATACACGTGTAATCATGATGGTATGGGCGGTATATCTTGATTCTCCGCGTTCGTTTACACGTCTGTGCAGAATCACGGGGTCAGTTGGTATGCACCCTCCACCTTGAGGAGAACACCCTAGGTTAAAACAGTAGTGATCAGTGATTTTTGGTGAAGTGTAAGTGAATATCTTTAAAACAATCCAATCATGCCGGGAAGGAAATAATTTTATTGACCGGGATTGAATTGGTGGTAGAGGATATGGCTGAATACGTTGGGGAAATTGTTAGGTTTCATACATATTCAATCCTCCAGTGTTCAAACAATGGTCGACATGTTTCAGCCTTGTTGCCCAAGGGGTCGGTGCGGCTTTCTTCAGGACCAGGTGAGTTCAGTGTAGAGAGTGACTAAGGTCTACTCTTTTTTGAAGGTCAAAACTGGACCTATAAGTGAAAAGAAAATGGTATTGCTAGGGTGTGGGTCATTAGGATTAGTGCAAGAGTCAAGGTTAAAAAGTAGGTTTTTTGTCATGAGTTAGAAAACTTGCGCTGTAGGACTCCCTATCTCTAGGGGACATAAACCACATACTCAGTACTAGTAAGCAAGTCGTGAATGGGAACCTCCAATTATGTATGGCAGGAGGTGGAGGTAACTCTAGAGTTAGTCAAAAGAGGCCATATTGTTTTGTAAGATATACAGAGGTCTGGATTATAAAGGAAAATTGTTGTGAAGTAGTAAAGCTATGTAATCACCACCATTAGCTTGGGGTGTCAGAAAGTTACAGTAAACAACAGTGTTAGGGGACTGTTGTAATTCCTAAATGTCAAAAAAATACACTCGCAGTACATACCTTTCTTTTGTTAATTTTTAACATTTCAAACAGGTACCCAGAGGCTTGAAGGATGATCACGTGCCCCTGCAATATGCATTATATTGGAATGACATGTAGAAAGATACGACAGAGGATCTGTGAACACAGAAGTAATGTGAAGTGTAAGAAGGCTACAACAAAGATGGCCAACCACTATCTGGAGAAGGGACACACTGTGGAAGATCTAAGATGGGTCATCTTAGAGACATTAAGCATTAAAGATCACAATGCTGAACGCACCTTGTTCGAAAAGGAACAGAGACGTTATCATTCAGTCCCCATTGGTCTGAAGACAGACCAATGGGGACTGAATGATAACGTCCCTTGGCTGAGCCTCAACAGATGAACTGTCCCCTTTAAAAATCCTGTTGGAAAGTGAGATTCAAAATAAACGAATAAATGATCACTTTTAAATCACAATACTATCTTCGATACCCATGAGAATAACACTCACCCAGTTGACAATATGACACGAACACGGGAGTCTTTCCTTTATTAGTGACATTAATTCTCCCAGTGATAACAATATTAATCTACTGTTGGTCTATATAAATTCACCATTGTTTTAACAACACCTCGCGACTAATATCGCTTTCAATCGCCAATAATTTCCATTCACTAGCGGCTTTTCCGCTAATCCCTCTTAGTCTTTTTTCCATCTCCACTCTGGGAAATGACCATTTAACCCGGCAACTCTGGCTACTGCCATATCCGGGACCGCGAGAGGCAGAGACAGCACAAGCTGCAAGTACGCGAGCGGAGCAACGAGGTATGGCGCCGTAAGACAAGACAGCCGGGACACTGAATGGAGATAAGTATCCACCCGCTCCCTTAAAACTAAAACCTACCTCTATTTTTATAGGAGCCCCTCCTTCAAGCCTCTGGGTACCTGTTTGAAATGTTAAAAATTAACAAAAGAAAGGTATGTACTGCGAGTGTATTTTTTTGACATTTAGGAATTACAACAGTCCCCTAACACTGTTGTTTACTGTAACTTTCTGACACCCCAAGCTAATGGTGGTGATTACATAGCTTTACTACTTCACAACAATTTTCCTTTATAATCCAGACCTCTGTATATCTTACAAAACAATATGGCCTCTTTTGACTAACTCTAGAGTTACCTCCACCTCCTGCCATACATAATTGGAGGTTCCCATTCACGACTTGCTTACCAGTACTGAGTATGTGGTTTATGTCCCCTAGAGATAGGGAGTCCTACAGCGCAAGTTTTCTAACTCATGACAAAAAAACCTACTTTTGAACCTTGACTCTTGCACTAATCCTAATGACCCACACCCTAGCAATACCATTTTCTTTTCACTTATAGGTCCAGTTTTGACCTTCAAAAAAGAGTAGACCTCAGTCACTCTCTACACTGAACTCACCTGGTCCTGAAGAAAGCCGCACCGACCCCTTGGGCAACAAGGCTGAAACATGTCGACCATTGTTTGAACACTGGAGGATTGAATATGTATGAAACCTAACAATTTCCCCAACGTATTCAGCCATATCCTCTACCACCAATTCAATCCCGGTCAATAAAATTATTTCCTTCCCGGCATGATTGGATTGTTTTAAAGATATTCACTTACACTTCACCAAAAATCACTGATCACTACTGTTTTAACCTAGGGTGTTCTCCTCCAGGTGGAGGGTGCATACCAACTGACCCCGTGATTCTGCACAGACGTGTAAACGAAGGCGGAGAATCAAGATATACCGCCCATACCATCATGATTACACGTGTATGAGGGTCTTTTACCAAGGGTCATTCTAGTAAGAACTGTACCCAGGTTACACAGGACAAGTGATCCCCCCTTCCCCCTCTTTTGATTAGCAGTACTTAAAGCCAAGGAACTTGGTGGGATCACTAATTTTCCTTCTCCCCATTCTTGATTGCTATATGTTCAGCTGCGAACAGCAGTGGGAGCCACGTAGACACACTACTTCTGTAGGTGTCAAAAAGAACTTTGAACTCTGAATAGCAGGACCAAGATAACCATGGCGTCCAATTTTGGCCTGAGCTATTCCATTGAGGAGATTGATGAGGTACTCGCTAGACCCCAACTTCTGGCGGACGCTAATCTGACTCAAACCCTGGTGAACAAAGATGAATGGGACGAGCTCACAGAGCTGAAGAAAGAACAGATAAGAACCGCGGTACATGGTATCATTATGACAGAATATCTCCGCGTGAATGCTGCACCTAGAGGCCTTTGGGTGACGAACAGCCCGCGAATCTTTCTGAAAGACTTAGCCTTTAGGAAAGACTGGTCATCCATTTCGTGGAAGTGCACCAGGGACTATCTAGTACTTATCATCAAAACAGCGACACGATTAACAGACGAATTGCAGATCAAAATCCAAGTGATCGAGACCAAACTAAACACCATGGTAGATATAAACATCTACAAACGAAAATTGGATGAAATCAATAAAGAAATGAGCGACAACCAGGAATACCTCACACAATCAAAACTCCAAAAATTATTAAGGGAGCTAAAGAGGTTTTCGATCGAACGGATACATCCATATAGTAGTAAAGATTTTAAAAAGCAATGACAATGCTTCTAATCACAGCACCAACAGCGGCTCTTCAGTGGATGGGTCTGATAGTGGTGGGGATGACCACTACAACAACAGAAGAAGAGGCAACTTTAACAAGCGGGGTAACCGTCGAGGTAATAATATGTGGCCACACTACCAAATGGGCCCCCCCATGCCCTACCAACAGTACAACCCACACTTCCAGAACTGGATGCCTCCTTTTTTCCAAGGCCCACCTATAAATCACCAACAACAACAACAATTAGGACCTAATTTCAATCAACGTCCTTTTTTAGGAGGGGGCCGTGCACCACAAAGACAAAGAGGAAGAGGAGTGACCTGGTCCGACCAACCACGCCAGGTACAGACCAGGAGTGTCACCAAAGCCAAAGCGGGGCCGAGTACAGCAACTTGATTGTTAACCTAACAGAGAGGGTACTTACTCAAGACCAAGTGAAAGTACTCAACAAGGGCCTCGGCTTCGTACCTACACCAAATTTGGATATCTTTAAAACTAAGTGTGAAATATCTGAATTTTGCCGTAAATTGAAACTGAAGGCCTTCTTTGGTGAACAAGAGAAACCTACTACGGATGGCGATACCTCGCTCAGAAAAAAGTCGAGATTCTGTCCTTTAAACTCACAGATACCAATAGAAATACAGACTTTTGAACAAGCGGTGATGCATGATCTTGATGATCTAACAACTCTGACAAAGAAACCATTTCAGAACATTTCGAAGAAAGAACAACAAGCTCTCCAAGAACTGAAAAATGACAAGGACCTGGTAATAAAACCAGCGGACAAGGGTGGAGGAATTGTCCTGCTCACGAAAAAGAGATACCATGAACAATGTCTGGAACTACTGTCTGACAACACCTTCTATGAAATTATCACTATAGACCCTACACGCGGAGTTCCTTTATACTGACACCCCGAGAACACCATATTTTTACTCTTTACCGAAGACACACAAAGCCAGGAGCCCCCCCCGGGACGCCCCATAGTGTCCGGTATTGGTTCAGTTCTGGAGCCCCTGTCCCAGTTCGTAGATGAGTATTTAAAACCTTTGACTCAAGAAACTCCAACGTACCTCAAGGATACCAGAGACCTTTTGAACCACCTCTCCACCGTGACCTTCTGTGAAACATCCATGATCCTTGTAGGCTTAGATGTGGAAAGTCTCTACACGAGTCTCCCTCAAGAAAAAACATTAGACACCCTGGAGAACATATTATTTAATATGGATTGGAACTATAAAACACCAAGGCATTTCATACTGGAGTGTTGCAGACTTGCACTAACAGAAAATTATTTTCTTTTTGAAACTACCATGTATAAACAAGGACATGGAACTTCGATGGGCAGTACATTCGCCCCGAGTGTGGCTGGGCTGTATGTCAGTGATTTTGAAAAAATGTTTGTCAACAACCAATGTAACCCCTTCCAGAAGCAGATTCGTTTCTGGAAGCGTTACATAGATGACATTCTTCTCATCTGGGAAGGGAATGCTGACAGCCTGACACAGTTCCACAGTTGGTTAAATGATCAAGATCAATGGCTCAAATTCACATACACATCAAGCAAAGAGAGTCTAGATTTTCTGGACATCACCATCTATGTGGAAGAAGGCATACTACACACAAAATTTTTTTTCAAACCTACGGCTAAAAACAGCTTATTGTCGTTCAACAGCCATCATCCACGACCGCTGAGGGAAAACCTTCCCTTCAGCCAGTTTCTACGCTTACGGAGAAACTGTAGTAAAATCGAGGAATATCAACTCCAAGCAAATGATCTGTGTGTCAAACTCTCAGCTAGAGATTATCCCAAGAGAGTGATTAAGAACTGCAGAAAGAGAGCCAGGAACCAAAACCGTGAGAGTCTTTTGGAGACCAACCCAAGAATTCAAGACCAAGACCTCATGACCTGCGTCACGACATACAGTCCAGCTTCTAATCAAATCAAGAAAATAATCAATAAACACTGGCGAATCCTAACCTCAGCGAACCTATCATGGCCAAAACCGAGATTTTCCAACAAGCGGACCCAGAACCTTAAGGACATTCTAGTCCATACCAGACCCCAATTGGAGCAGAGCAAAAAACAGACACAACTTTGGGACCTTCCGCCTGTCCAAGGTCACTTTCCCTGTGGGAGTTGTTCAGTATGCCATCTGACAACCACCACGAAAATGATTCAATTATTACCAGATCTGAAATGGTACATAAGAGCGCACACAAATTGCAATTCCAGCCACGTGATCTATATGATCACGTGCCCCTGCAATATGCATTATATTGGAATGACATGTAGAAAGATACGACAGAGGATCTGTGAACACAGAAGTAATGTGAAGTGTAAGAAGGCTACAACAAAGATGGCCAACCACTATCTGGAGAAGGGACACACTGTGGAAGATCTAAGATGGGTCATCTTAGAGACATTAAGCATTAAAGATCACAATGCTGAACGCACCTTGTTCGAAAAGGAACAGAGATGGGTTCACCGTCTGAAGACAGACCAATGGGGACTGAATGATAACGTCCCTTGGCTGAGCCTCAACAGATGAACTGTCCCCTTTAAAAATCCTGTTGGAAAGTGAGATTCAAAATAAACGAATAAATGATCACTTTTAAATCACAATACTATCTTCGATACCCATGAGAATAACACTCACCCAGTTGACAATATGACACGAACACGGGAGTCTTTCCTTTATTAGTGACATTAATTCTCCCAGTGATAACAATATTAATCTACTGTTGGTCTATATAAATTCACCATTGTTTTAACAACACCTCGCGACTAATATCGCTTTCAATCGCCAATAATTTCCATTCACTAGCGGCTTTTCCGCTAATCCCTCTTAGTCTTTTTTCCATCTCCACTCTGGGAAATGACCATTTAACCCGGCAACTCTGGCTACTGCCATATCCGGGACCGCGAGAGGCAGAGACAGCACAAGCTGCAAGTACGCGAGCGGAGCAACGAGGTATGGCGCCGTAAGACAAGACAGCCGGGACACTGAATGGAGATAAGTATCCACCCGCTCCCTTAAAACTAAAACCTACCTCTATTTTTATAGGAGCCTCTGGGTACCTGTTTGAAATGTTAAAAATTAACAAAAGAAAGGTATGTACTGCGAGTGTATTTTTTTGACATTTAGGAATTACAACAGTCCCCTAACACTGTTGTTTACTGTAACTTTCTGACACCCCAAGCTAATGGTGGTGATTACATAGCTTTACTACTTCACAACAATTTTCCTTTATAATCCAGACCTCTGTATATCTTACAAAACAATATGGCCTCTTTTGACTAACTCTAGAGTTACCTCCACCTCCTGCCATACATAATTGGAGGTTCCCATTCACGACTTGCTTACCAGTACTGAGTATGTGGTTTATGTCCCCTAGAGATAGGGAGTCCTACAGCGCAAGTTTTCTAACTCATGACAAAAAAACCTACTTTTTAACCTTGACTCTTGCACTAATCCTAATGACCCACACCCTAGCAATACCATTTTCTTTTCACTTATAGATCCAGTTTTGACCTTCAAAAAAGAGTAGACCTTAGTCACTCTCTACACTGAACTCACCTGGTCCTGAAGAAAGCCGCACCGACCCCTTGGGCAACAAGGCTGAAACATGTCGACCATTGTTTGAACACTGGAGGATTGAATATGTATGAAACCTAACAATTTCCCCAACGTATTCAGCCATATCCTCTATCACCAATTCAATCCCGGTCAATAAAATTATTTCCTTCCCGGCATGATTGGATTGTTTTAAAGATATTCACTTACACTTCACCAAAAATCACTGATCACTACTGTTTTAACCTAGGGTGTTCTCCTCCAGGTGGAGGGTGCATACCAACTGACCCCGTAATTCTGCACAGACGTGTAAACGAAGGCGGAGAATCAAGATATACCGCCCATACCATCATGATTACACGTGTATGAGGGTCTTTTACCAAGGGTCATTCTAGTAAGAACTGTACCCAGGTTACACAGGACAAGTGATCCCCCCTTCCCCCTCTTTTGATTAGCAGTAATGAACATTTGTTTCAAGAGTCCGCAGCCGCACTACTCACTGTGAACTTCTTCGCGTTAGTCACGGTGTCTCGCACCAGTCGGGGCTTCCGCTGCCCGATCACTATCGCTACGAATCTGCAATGTGAATTAAACCCATTTGGGCAGCTCCGCCGGTAGCAAGGATTCCGAGCGTTCAAATCCGAAACAAGGGATCTACGCTTACCTCTATCTTTTTCTGAATCTCCTCTCAGCGCACTCCTTGGTTTGGTTTACCAGTCTTGGTCAAACAGGCAGCCGCCTGCTAGTTACTTCAAACTTTCTTGACCAATCAAAATCAAGTATTTTGATGAAACCCGGGTAGTGAATTCTGGGGGTTGTAGTGAAAATAGGCAACTCGTGATGAAGTAGCCTTAGAGTTTATTCAATTCACTCAGAGTTGAGTTCTTTATTGATGCTGTCAAATCTCATTATTAGATACGCTTCCTTGCGCAGCAGAGCTTGTTCCACGTTGGGTGATCTGTGTTTGGGATCTATACTCGCCAGCACAGTCCATGTGAACTCAGTTTCATTATGATTTAAAGCAACAAAATGGTCGACCATTGGTGCATTGGGTACTCTTTTCTTTAATCTCGACCGATGTTGTGAAATTCGAATATTCACCTGATGGCATGTTTTGCCAATGTATATTTTATTGCATGCACACAGCACTGCATAGATAGCATTCTTACTTTTGCAATTAGTATGCATATCGTGCCTCCATTTAATGCCATTATGGCTAAATTTATTTCCCTCTACAGCACTGCTGCAGGCTACACACATACCACATTTGTGGTTTCCAGTGATGGGTTTAAGTTTCCACTTCGATATAAGATCACTCTTATGTTTTGGAACATGACTGTCTGCCCGAATGATTTGCTGACCAATGCTGGGATTTTTCTTCATGGTGAAAATTGGTCTTTGCAAAGGGTACTCAAGTCCCTCTAGCAAATGCCAATTTCGCAAGATAATCTGCCGGAACTTGTTAGTGTGAACCCCATAGGTGGTCACACAGACCAGTTTGTTTAGCTCCCTTTTTGGTTTAATGTTCAACAGTTCCTCTCTAGGAGTGAATCTCGCTCTTTTCTTTGAGTGCTTCAAAAGCTTTTTGGGATATCCCCTCATGACCATTTCTTCACAGAATGAATTTGCATGTGTGTCAAAGTCATTCATTTCTGAGCAGTTTCTGTCAGAAAAGGGGTCTCGTATTGTATATTGGCGGTGTGGTATACTTAATTCTGTGTTTGCTGCTAACTTGGCTGCACTGTCTGCAGAATCATTTCCTTTTGATATTTCATCTGTTCCTTTTGTGTGCGCTTTACATTTTAGCACTGCGATTTTCTCTGGTAACTGACTGGCCTCTAAGAGGGCAGTGATGAGTGTAGCATGCTGTATTCTGGACCCATGTGATGTGAGAAATCCTCTCTCTTTTCACAATGTACCGAAGTTGTGTACAACTCCAAAGGCATATTGTGAATCAGTGTAGATGTTAACTGACTTTCCTTTTGCTAAGTGACATGCTCGTGTTAGGGCTATGAGTTCTGCTGCCTGTGCCGACAGTATCTCTATCTTGTGTGCTTCTAAAGTGTCTGTACCATTTGTGACGGCATAGGCTGCTGCTAATTCTCCTGTGGGGAGTCTCATACATGAACCATCAACAAAGAGTGTCATTTCTGCCTTAGCAAGGGGAGTATCTTGTAAATCTGGTCTTGGTTTGGTCACTAAATCAATTATGTCAATACAATCGTGAATTTCTTCAGAAGGCCCATCTTCTTGCAATAATTACAAGTGCTTTTTATATTTGTCTGGCTACTTGGTGTCTGTTGACGCTGGGGTGCAGTTTGGGCTACTAATGCTTTCATCTTTGTGTCTTTCATGCGTTTCTGATAATTTTCTTCTTTATCCCTAATGCGATTCTGGTGATATTGTAGCATTTGTAACACCTGTGGAGGTGTATGTGCTTGCCAGGTACTTTCTACTTTTAGTACTCTGTCCTTAATGGCTGGCAAGGCATTATCTACTAATTTGGAAACAAACAGATGCGGGTAAGCTTCACTTGTCGGCGTAAGGCCGCTATTTACCGCAAAACATTTTTCAAGTCTGGTGTAATAATCTCCTATGTCTTCACCATGTTTCTGTTTGCAGGAGGAAATGGCATCCCAGTCCTCCTTTTTCACTGTCAGTAACTGTGGTAGCACCTTTAAAATAGTGCCAGGAAGTGCTTTTAGTCTGTCTCCTATACCTTGACCTGCTACTCTAGTATTTTCGTCATTCTGAAGTTCAGTCCATCTAATGTGTTCACCTGCTACTTCCCAATCCTTTTCTCTTAGTTTGTCATATATACCTGATGGCAACAATAATTTCAGAATTGCTGTGATATCAGAAAGAGTATATGTTCCCATCATTAATACATCTCCTAATTCCTTAAAGAATCCAGCAGGATCCTTTGAGTGGGAGGGAACCATCTCTTTCATCCTTAGTAACTCAAGTTTTGTGAAGGGTACATAAATGAAGACGCGTTGTAGCGCTCCATTTGTGTCAGTTCTGGGGTGGACCTCTCTCATGGGGAACTGGCGTGTTTGAGGAAGTCTATTAGTTGATCCACACGTATTATTGGGAGATCTATATCCAGTATACACAAATAATAACTGTGGGTCTAAAGGAACTCAAAATTCTGTATTTCAGACAATGTCGTGTCCACTACTTGATACGCTTGGACTGTCACTCTCTGTACAGTATCCCATCAGTTACACAATCTGGACCGCCCTGTTAGTCATCATTTGGGTCATTCTCAGCAAGTGGTATGTCCACAGCGTACAGTAAGTACACTCAAATCCAAGTAACTGAAAAGCAGTGCAAAAAAGGAAGATCAGTGAAAGTGAGTGATTAAAAATGGACAGTGGTTGCAGAAAAAACTTTAATGAGGAGCAAACCACTTCCAAGATTAAAAAGCGTGGGGTGCAAAATAACAGTAGTTCAAACAAATATCTACTGCCTGTTATATAGAGGTCGACATGTTTCTGCAGCTAACGATACATTTAGTATCACCTGCTTCTTCAGGACCAAAGGTTAAATTTTGCTACTGCTGAAAAAAGTGAGTGTGTGTTTAACATAAATCAAACGAACATACAAGATATCACCTGGTTAGGCCTTCTCAGTGCTCCTGTTTAGTAGAAGCTGTTGGACAAAAGGCAGAAAGCGATCAAGTGTGGAGGACATATATGAAAGAAAACAGAAAGAAACACTTTAATGAATGTTATCCATCATGAGTTCCAATGATTAACATTTTTTGTGTTCTTGCATATTGCAAGCACAATACCCAACCATTACCATGCAGTTTTGTGCACACTGAAATGCACTATCTTTACTCTAAATGGATGTTTACTAATGAACTCAAATGGATTTCTATTATCCTCTTATTTTTTGATACACTTACCATTGGCAATCAATCATGAGACAAGATTGTATATGAAGCCATATGATCGGTGTACACCAATTCCTATTTTTAAAAAACGGAATGGTAGATTGTGAGAGAGTGGTCTTTCTCCGTGAGGTGGCCTCACTGTTGTCTTTGTGGTCTATTTTTCTTTAAACATTAGAGCGGTGCCCCTATTATTCCTGAGCTGTGGCCAGGTGAGGAGCGGCGCCGGCCTCTCATATTCTAGGTGAGTGAGAGGCGTCTGTCAATTAGTAATGGTTGGGTATTGTGCTTGCAATATGCAAGAACACAAAAAATGTTAATCATTGGAACTCATGATGGATAACATTCATTAAAGTATTTCTTTCTGTTTTCTTTCATATATGTCCTCCACACTTGATCGCTTTCTGCCTTTTGTCCAACAGCTTCTACTAAACAGGAGCACTGAGAAGGCCTAACCAGGTGATATCTTGTATGTTCGTTTGATTTATGTTAAACACACACTCACTTTTTTCAGCAGTAGCAAAATTTAACCTTTGGTCCTGAAGAAGCAGGTGATACTCAATGTATCGTTAGCTGCAGAAACATGTCGACCTCTATATAACAGGCAGTAGATATTTGTTTGAACTACTGTTATTTTGCACCCCACGCTTTTTAATCTTGGAAGTGGTTTGCTCCTCATTAAAGTTTTTTCTGCAACCACTATCCATTTTTAATCACTCACTTTCACTGATCTTCCTTTTTTGCACTGCTTTTCAGTTACTTGGATTTGAGTGTACTTACTGTACGCTGTGGACATACCACTTGCTGAGACTGACCCAAATGATGACTAACAGGGCGGTCCAGATTGTGTAACTGATGGGATACTGTACAGAGAGTGACAGTCCAAGCGTATCAAGTAGTGGGCACGACATTGTCTGAAATACAGAATTTTGAGTTCCTTTAGACCCACAGTTATTATTTGTGTATACAGTATCTTGTTTAAGGGGCTATAACTGTGATCGGGTCTCTAAATATTTCCCTTGGACCCTACCCTACCTGTATGTGTTGTGAGATCTATATCCAGTCACTTTCTGGTATTTCTGTCTGAAATCTATAAATGTGTTGAGAAAAACTGAACTATTGTGGAGGAACATGTTATCAGCGCAGTCAGACAGAAAATCTTTGGGTCTTGGATCATGTTTAAAATGAGTGTCATTGAGTGTGATGAGATGTTGTACCATGTAGAGACTTGCTAATCTTTGATGTGAGCATGGTAATGCTAGAAAAAGCTGGGCTGAGATCATTGTCATATATCTTATATTGAGAGACCCATAGGGTCGCAGTTCTGGCTATTTCCTCCTCCTCCGGTGTAAGCGGAGGTTCCTGGTCTAACCAGTAGTCTAATGCCTTGGATGTATTTTCAAATAACTCATCTGGAGATGACCGTTCAGAGTGACCTTGGAGGAATGTAGGCGGGGGTGTTCGTGAATTATTTTACCTGGGTCTGGACCTACGGCACCCCCTTCTGGAGTGAGAGGTGGTGCGTTATGTTGTAAAAGGGGTGGCAGAGGCAGAGGGTGTTGAATTACTGGAACCTCATATGGAGGTGGAGTATCTAAGAGGAAATTGGTGAAAGTAGCCTCTGGTAGTGGGGCTGTAGGCTGTGCTGATGCAATGTTAAGGTTTTCAGGTGCAGATGGCAATACAAGATAAAAACCAGTAGAAATGGCTGATTGTTCCCTTTTATTCCTTTCACTAACTACTTCTTTCCCTATTTCTTGTAACTGTTCTATCTTGGCCTGCTCTGACATTCTCTTACCCTTTTCAACTTTATGCAATTCCTTTTGTTGCCTCCTATGGGCTTCTTTTCTCCATAACTCTACTGCGTCACTCTGTGACTGGCGGACTCTCTTTTTCTTCCATAACTGTTCCTCTAATTTCATAATACACTCCGTATCAAAACTACCATTTTCAGGCCATCTATACCGGAGTTCTAGGTCTTTAGTATATTCTACCCATAGATCACAATAAATAAGTGCACCGACACCATGTTTTGCATACATGAAGTGTCCTGGAGTATCCCGAGGAGGAAGGGGAATTTCCTGCTCAAGAATACTCCTTTTTTTTGCCATCTTACGTATTTTCGAGAAAATAGGCATGATGGCAAGACTTTCAAAGATTTTAGAAGTGAGAAAAACACAAACAGAACAAATATCTTTACCGTACCCACGAAAGAGGTGAGTCCGTCTTTTATACTAGTTTAGTAGTCCTCACAAAATAAGTGAGAAACCCACAAAAACATGTATCTTTACCGTGCCCACAAGGTAGTGAGTCCGTCTTTTATACTAGTTTTAGTAGTCCTCACCAAAGATAGGTGGGAAACCAACAAAACGCGTTTCTTTACCGCCCCCATACAAGCTGTGGGTTCGTCTTTATACTTTTCAGCAGTACTCACCGAAAAATAACTGGAAGGCCTCTTGAAGATTTTGGAAAAACGCGGCGCGCAGTTTCAAGGTGGGATTTGTAGAACCTCTGACTCGTCTGCTTTGCAGGTTGGGCTTTGGGTCAGGACGTTCCGCTATTTCCTCACCGCCTCGTGTGGATGCTGGGCCGCAGTCGGTCCCCCTCTTCGCCTCGAGGGAGTTAGCGGGAATTCCCTGCGTTGTGCACTTTTGAAGTCCGTCAACGGTCAGGAGGGGACAGTACCGGGTCCAATATCGCCGGCGCGTGGGGGAAAGGGAATGTCCCTGTTCCGGGCGCCAATTAATGTGGTAAATTAAATTTACTTATTACCTCATTTCTGAATTTCTATGCTTAATAAATCATAATTTCTTGTCAATGCAAAGCGAGGAGTCCGTGGTGCTCAAATGAAGGAGGAGGAGACCAATAACTCGAGTTAAGGGGAGCGCTTCCAGCACCAAGCGGGCACAGGAGCAATCTCTCAAGTCCCTCTCTTGAAGTGGGGGTGTTTATTTTTAACGGCAGAACATTTTATACAGTCTTGGTCATGAGGCAAAATAGAGGAACAAATAGGTTGTGGCAGATAGCGGAACAAAGATCAGCAAGAGGAGCAGAGTGTGAAGAAATGTCTTAGGCTTCGTGAGGGGACTTGCGATGTGAAAGAGTCTGACAGTTGGAAGGGGGAGGCTTCCTCATTTGGGGTTTGTGCTCGTGCTTCATGTCAGAAACATGAAACATCTTGTGTAAAGCAGGAACTATCTTGCTGGTTCTGGGAATTGGCTGAACCACAAGAGTCAAAAAGAGGAACTATCTTGTATAAAACAGAGACCATCTGCTCTCTGGCTTGCAGTAACTATTTCTTAAAACAGGAACTATCTGCTGGTTCTGGGAATTGGCTGAAGCACAGGAAGGGGTGGTCAATGAACTAAGATGCCAGGTGCAGGGTGTCTTACAGTTAAGAACAGGAACTATCTGCTGCTGATTCCCAGAATTGGCAGAACCACAGAAATGTGTGTGTTCACATTGTTCAACCTTGTGCTTCCTCTATTAGTTGCTGTGGTTTCAGGGCCTAACCTCGTGCTTCCTCTTTCAGTTGGGGGTGGTCACAGGGTAGTTGGTGTGACAGGCTGAGTTACCAACAATGGACAGGATGTGGCTGAGTCTCTGGCACAACTGGGGGAAGGCACACAGGCAGGCTTCTTGGAATTGGCTCGACCACAAGGAGCAGGGGGTTGTGCAAGATTCAATGGGGGTGTGAAGGACAGTTTTCAGACAAGTTGCTGAGAGCATGTCACACACAAAATGGGTGTTTGTCTGAGAAAAATGGCTACCAGGCAGAAACAGGGAAATAATGGGGCACAATTGTCAATTTTATTTCCACACACGGGTCTCAGCTTTGCTGTGGATATGGGTCGGAGTCAGAGAAGTCTGGAAGTCCAGAGACTGCGTCGCTAGGTCGTCGGGTTCTGTCGGGAGCGGCAACGAAGCAAAATGGCAAGTTACTGGTGGTGCCTGTTTGCACATGGTGGTCACTCCTTGACCACAAGGGAAATTCTTCAGTCTTCCAGTTGCAGTAGAATGTCGAAGGTCCAGAGTTTCGTTTGAGTTTCAGTTCAGGTTAATCTAAAGTCTCTAGACTCAGCTCCTACCTATATAATGATTTGAGGGGCTGGATTACCTGCTAGGTCCCTCCTATGGGTGGGACCAGGGAAGGGGGTGGTAACACCCCTTTCCCTTTGTCCAGTGTTGTGCCAGAGCTGGGGCTGGAGTGCCCCAGCAACTGGTTTGAACTGGGCTATGCATGGAGCACCTTGTGTGCCCCAGGCAGTGTCTCATTTCATTCAACCCACCCTGCCCCAATACACAAGAGCCTGTCTGGGGAGGTGCTCGCACCTCACCAAGGCAGGAAACCTATTGTCCAGGCTTCCTGGCTTTCAAGGTGACCCAATATCCAATTAGGTATGTAGACGACTGTCTGGGGCGAGCCCGCCTTCTACAACCAGTCGTCGAGATAGGGGAAGACTGAAACCCCTAACCTGCGCAGATGAGTTGCGACCACCGCCATCACTTTCGTGAACACCCGTGGGCCGCTGGTAAGGCCGAAGGGGAGCACGGTAAACTGAAAGTGCTCGTGGCCAACCGTGAACCGCAGGTAACGCCGGTGGGCCGGCAGGACGGGGATGTGAAAATAAGCGTCCTGCATGTCCAATGCTACCATCCAGTCTCCCGGGTCCAGGGCAGCTAAGACCTGAGCCAGTGTCAGCATCTTGAACTTCTCCTTCCGGAGGAAGCCGTTGACGTTCCGTAGTTCCAAGATAGGGCGTAGGCCCCCTTTGCCCTTCTTGGGTACCAGAAAGTAGTGGGAGTAACAACCACACCCTACTTCTGGCCCAGGAACGCGCTTGATGGCCCCCTTGGCCAAGAGGGCCGTAACTTCCTCTTAAAGAAGTTTCAAGTGATCCCCGGACACGCAGTGGTATTGCGGTGGCATGGCTGGAGGGGACGCCTCGAAGGGGAGGGAGTAGCCCCTTCGGACAATTTGCAGCACCCACCTGTCTGATGTGACAGTGCGCCAGTGGTGGTGGTGATGGTGAACCCTGCCACCCACTGGCGTCACATGTGCCTGAAAGCTCGGACTAGGAGGGTTTGGAGGCGGATGCTGCAGGGGTAGGTGTGGACTGGCCTCGCCGTTGTCCCCGACCGCCTCCACAGCTGTTTCCACGTCCGCCACCGTGTTGGATGGTAGTCTGCGGCCCGTGGCTGGCAGGACGTGGGGCGCCCCTTCCTTGGCCACGAAAGGGGCGAAAGGCAGCTGTTTGCTGGCGCGGGGCCGAGAGGCCCAAGGACTTGGCTGTAGCCCTGAAGTCCTTAAAGCGCTCAAGCGTGTGGTCTGCCTTGTCGCCAAAGAGGCGACGGCCATCAAACGGCATGTCCATAAGGGTGTTTTGGACATCAGCCGAAAAGTTGGCGGACCTCAATCAGGCGTGCCGAAGAATCGCCACCGTCGTTGCCATCGCTCTGCCCAGTGAGTGTGGTATCCAGCCCACACCGGATGGAATACCGTGCCGCATCTCTACCCTCCGCAAGGGCGTGGGCTAGTTTAGTCTGGGCCCCCTCCGGACATTGTGGCAGCACATCCACGACCGTGTCCCACAGAGAGTGGGTGTAATGGCCCAAGAGGCATGCAATGTTGACTGACCGCACCCCCAAACTCAGGGAGGAGAATACCTTTTTCCCGTATTCCTCATACCTCTTGGATTCCCGATCGGGGGCAGCCGTCGGGAGTGCGGTCTGGGAGTTAGAGGCCTGGATGACCAGGCTCTCGTGGTGGGGTGGGTGGACAGGAAGCAAGGGTCGCCCGGAGCCGGGCGGTGGCGCCTGGCCACATTCCTATCCACAGGCGGACCATTTGGGGTTTGTGCTCGTGCTTCATGTCAGAAACATGAAACATCTTGTGTAAAGCAGGAACTATCTTGCTGGTTCTGGGAATTGGCTGAACCACAAGAGTCAAAAAGAGGAACTATCTTGTATAAAACAGAGACCATCTGCTCTCTGGCTTGCAGTAACTATTTCTTAAAACAGGAACTATCTGCTGGTTCTGGGAATTGGCTGAAGCACAGGAAGGGGTGGTCAATGAACTAAGATGCCAGGTGCAGGGTGTCTTACAGTTAAGAACAGGAACTATCTGCTGCTGATTCCCAGAATTGGCAGAACCACAGAAATGTGTGTGTTCACATTGTTCAACCTTGTGCTTCCTCTATTAGTTGCTGTGGTTTCAGGGCCTAACCTCGTGCTTCCTCTTTCAGTTGGGGGTGGTCACAGGGTAGTTGGTGTGACAGGCTGAGTTACCAACAATGGACAGGATGTGGCTGAGTCTCTGGCACAACTGGGGGAAGGCACACAGGCAGGCTTCTTGGAATTGGCTCGACCACAAGGAGCAGGGGGTTGTGCAAGATTCAATGGGGGTGTGAAGGACAGTTTTCAGACAAGTTGCTGAGAGCATGTCACACACAAAATGGGTGTTTGTCTGAGAAAAATGGCTACCAGGCAGAAACAGGGAAATAATGGGGCACAATTGTCAATTTTATTTCCACACACGGGTCTCAGCTTTGCTGTGGATATGGGTCGGAGTCAGAGAAGTCTGGAAGTCCAGAGACTGCGTCGCTAGGTCGTCGGGTTCTGTCGGGAGCGGCAACGAAGCAAAATGGCAAGTTACTGGTGGTGCCTGTTTGCACATGGTGGTCACTCCTTGACCACAAGGGAAATTCTTCAGTCTTCCAGTTGCAGTAGAATGTCGAAGGTCCAGAGTTTCGTTTGAGTTTCAGTTCAGGTTAATCTAAAGTCTCTAGACTCAGCTCCTACCTATATAATGATTTGAGGGGCTGGATTACCTGCTAGGTCCCTCCTATGGGTGGGACCAGGGAAGGGGGTGGTAACACCCCTTTCCCTTTGTCCAGTGTTGTGCCAGAGCTGGGGCTGGAGTGCCCCAGCAACTGGTTTGAACTGGGCTATGCATGGAGCACCTTGTGTGCCCCAGGCAGTGTCTCATTTCATTCAACCCACCCTGCCCCAATACACAAGAGCCTGTCTGGGGAGGTGCTCGCACCTCACCAAGGCAGGAAACCTATTGTCCAGGCTTCCTGGCTTTCAAGGTGACCCAATATCCAATTAGGTATGTACCTAAAGTACATGGAGTCCACTTTACAGAGAGAGCAGATAGCCTGGGGCCCTGAATAGCAGGATCCCAGGCCAACTAAGACAAAAACCAGCTAAACACTAGGCAAAATTTGGGGTAACCATATAGTCAGATATACACCTTCCTACACACCCGGACCTGTCAAACATTTTTTGGACTGTACAAAAAATGATTCAATGTCAATTGGATCGTGCCTTATGTTGAATAATCAGTTATTAAGGCCTCACAGTGACCGGAATTGCCATTTTTACAGGTTCTCAGAAGCTCATATTTTCACTGATATCAGGTTGGCAAATTACTCTAAACACATTTATTTTAGCTCAAAAAGCACTAGTTACTTACCTCCGGTAACAATATATCTGTAAGAAACAGTAGTTAGTATTAGATTCCTCACCTTAGAATATCCCCAGGTGTCAGAATTGATCCGGAAACTTTTGCGTAGCAGTACCCTTGCGCGTCGGTAGGCGCCGTCTGGGGCTCTGCATCCGTCGTTGGCGCAGGGATGACGGCGCCGGAGTACTTAGACGCCGCCCTCGCGCGCTGACGTCAGTTCTTATACACAGCTTTTCCACGCCAGAAACGCAGAGCCATGATAAAAACCAACACTGGTGCCATGAAACTAGGGCCCTGAAAGGAGATGACCTTGAACCTAGATATCGGTTCGCAGAACGGGGAGGATGGGCGAGGGCGGTAAGGAATCTACTACTAACTACTGTTTCTTACAGATATATCGTTACCGAAGGTAAGTAACTTGTGCATCTGAAAGAAACAGGTATTAGATTCCTTACCTTAGAATAGATACCCCAGCAATAACAACCCCGGTGGTGGGTCTGCGAACCAATAATCATACCAGAAAGTCCTGGAGGACGGAACGGCCAAAGAAGTCATCCCTCCGGACTTGGCTGTCCAGGCAGTAGTGTCTTGCGAACGTGTGCAGCGAGGCCCAAGTAGCTGCCTGACAGATATCCTGTAAGGGGACTCCCCGGCCAAGGGCAGTAGTAGCCGCCGTGGCCAGAGTGGAATGGGCCCCCAGCCGAACCGGAGGCTCCTTCGTAGCCAAAGAGTAGCATGCCTTGATACACAACACGACCCACCGAGAGATGGTCCGTTTGTGCACCGCCCGTCCCTTCTTAGCGCCCACGTAACCAACAAAGAGTTGGTCATCCACCGGAACTGGCGCGTGCGATCCAGATAGTATGAGAGCGCACGTTTTGGATCCAGACGATGGAGCCTCTCTTCCTCTTTCGAGAGATGCGGAGGTGGAAAGAAGATGGGCAAGGTGATGAACTGCCCAATGTGGAAGGTTGTGACTACCTTGGGCAGGAAAGAGGGTCTTGTCCGCAACACAACCTTGTCCGGATGGACAGAAAGGAAAGGAGGCTAGGAGGAAAGAACCTGGAGCTCACTCACTCTCCTGGCAGAGGTGATGGCAACCAGGAAAGCAGTCTTAAGGGTAAGAAGACGGAGAGGGCAGTTATGAAGCGGCTCAAAAGGAGCGCACATCAGGTAAGTCAGAACCAGGTTCAAGTTCCACTGGGGCATCACGAAAGGAACAGGGGGGGAACATATGAGTGATGCCCTTCAAGAACATATTTACAATTGGGGACTTGAACAAAGAAGGCTGATATGGTAGCCTTAAGAAGGCGGAAAGGGCAGAAAGGTAGCCCTTGCTAGTGCCCAGAGCAGAGCTCTGCTGGGCAAGAGAAAGAAGGAAGAGGAGAACCTCAGAAAGGGGGGCAGAGAGTAGATCCACAGCCTTTGCTGTGCAACATACCACAAATCTGTTCCACCTGCAGGTGTATACCGACTTTGTGGAGGGACGCTTGGCTGCTAGAATCACATTACAAACTTTAGGAGGCAAGTCAAATGGCCTCAACTGTCGCCGCTCAATCTCCAAGCATGGAGGTGGAGACTGGACAGGTTCGGATGGGGGACCGTCCCCTGCTGCTGCGACAGAAGGTCCTCCTGAAGAGGCAGACGAATTGGGGGATCGACAGACATGCTGAGTAGCTCGGGATACCAGTATCTTCATGCCCAGTACGGAGCCACAAGGATAACTTGGGCCCGGTCGCGTCTGATCTTCTTCAGCACTCTGGGCAGAAGTGGTATAGGCGGAAAGGCGTACAACAGACCGCAGCTCCACTTGCGACGAAAAGCGTGTCCGAGCGAGTGCCACCTTGGAAATTCCAACGCGCAGATCTGATGACATTGTGCGTTCTTTTCTGTGGAGAATAGATCTAACGAAGGCTCTCCCCACTGCTGAAAGAGGCCTTGCGCAACATCCGAGTTCAGACGCCATTTGTGATCCATCATGCACAGACGGCTGAGTTCGTCCGCCCTGGCGTTTAGGGAACCTGCCAGGTGTTGTACCACCAGGGTCACACTCTGATGCACAAGTTGCTTACCTTCAGTAACAATATATCTGTAAGAAACAGTAGTTAGTATTGGATTCCTTACCTTAGAATATCCCCAGGCGTCAGACTGGATCCGGAAATTTTTGCGTAGCAGTACCCTTGCACGTCGGTAGGCGTCGTCTGCGGCTCCTTGTCCGTCGTCGGCGTTGTTGGCGCCGGGATGACGGCACCGGAGTACTTAGACGCCGCCCTCGCGCGCTGACGTCAGTTCTTATACACAGCTTTTCCGTGCCAGAAAACGCAGAGCCATGATAAAAACCAACACTGGTGCCATAAAAACTAGGGCCCTGAAAGGGGATGACCTTAACCCTAGATATCAGTTCACAGAACGGGGAAGATGGGTGGGGTGGTAAGGAATATAATACTAACTACTGTTTCTTACAGATATATAGTTACCGAAGGTAAGTAACTTGTGCATCTGAAAGAAACAGGTTAGTATTAGATTCCTTACCTTAGAAAAGATACCCCAGCAATACCAACCCCGGTGATGGGTCTGCGAACCAATGATCACATCAGAAAGTCCTGGAGGAAGGAACGGCCAAAGAAGCCATCCCTCCGGACTTGGCTGTCCAGGCAGTAGTGTCTTGCGAACGTGTGCAGCCTGGCCCACGTAGATGCCTGACAGATGTCCTGCAAAGGGACTCCCCAGCCCAGGGCAGTAGTAGCCGCTGTGGCCCGAGTGGAATGGGCCCTCAGCCCAACAGGAGGCTCCTTCTTAGCCAAAGAGTAGCATGCCTTGATGCACAACACGACCCACCGAGAGATGGGCCGTTTGTGCATCGCCCGTCCCTTCTTAGCGCCCACGTAACCAACAAAGAGTTGGTCATACACCAGGAACTGGCGTGTGCGATCTATATAGTATGACAGCGCACGTTTTGGGTCCAGACGGTTGAGCCGCTCTTCCTCTTTAAAGGGATGCGGAGGCGGAAAGAAGGTGGGCAAGGTGATGGACAGCTCGATGTGGAAGGCTGTGACTACCTTGGGCAGGAAAGAGGGTCTTGTCCGCAACACAACCTTGTCCGGATGGACAGAAAGGAAAGGAGGCTAGGAGGAAAGAACCTGGAGCTCACTCACTCTCCTGGCAGAGGTGATGGCAACCAGGAAAGCAGTCTTAAGGGTAAGAAGACGGAGAGGACAGTTATGAAGCGGCTCAAAAGGAGCGCACATCAGGTAAGTCAGAACCAGGTTCAAATTCCACTGGGGCATCACGAAAGGAACAGGGGGGAACATATTAGTGATGCCCTTCAAGAATCTGTTAACAATCGGGGACTTGAACAAAGAAGGCTGATCAGGTAGCCTCAAGAAGGCGGAAAGGGCTTCTGCCCTTTCAGCCCTTGAGAGTTCCCAGAGTAGAGCCCTGCTGGCCAAGAGAAAGAAGAAAGAGGAGAACCTCAGGAAGGGGGGCAGAGAGTGGATCCACAGCCTTTGCTGTGCACCATGCTACAAATCTGTTCCACCTGCAGGCGTATACCGACTTTGTGGAGGGACGCCTGGCTGCCAGAATCACAGTACAAACTTCAGGAGGCAAGTCAAATGGCCTCAACTGTCGCCGCTCAATCTTCAAGCATGGAGGTGGAGGCTGGACAGGTTCGGGTGGAGGCCCGTCCCCTGCTGCTGCAACAGAAGGTCCTCCTGAAATGGCAGATGAATCGGGGGATCCACAGACATGCTGAGTAGCTCTGGATACCAATATCTTCGTGCCCAGTCCGGAGCCACAAGGATAACTTGGGCCAGGTCGTGACTGATCTTCTTCAGCACTCTGGGCAGAAGTGGTATAGGCGGAAAGGCGTACAACAGACCACAGCTCCACTTGTGACAAAAAGCATCTCCGAGCGAGTGCCGCCTTGGAAATTCTCTTCTGTGGCAAATAGATCTAACCAAGGCTCTCCCCACTGCTGAAGGGGCCTTGCGCCACGTCCGAGTTCAGACGCCATTCGTGATCCATCATGCACCGACGGCTGAGTTCGTCCGCCCTGGCATTCAGGGAACCTGCCCGGTGTTGAACCACCAGGGTCACGCCCTGATGTTCCAGCCACTGCCAGAGGCACAGAGCCTCCTGGCATAGGGTCCACGACCCCACCCCGCCCTGTTTGTTGCAGTGCCACATGGCGGTGGTGTTGTCGGTGAACACCTGCACTACACTCCCCCGGACAGAGGGGAGGAATGCCTTCAGTGCAAGCCGGAACGCCCGCAGCTCCAGAAGGTTGATGTGGAGCTGGGACTCCACCGGAGACCAGAGGCCTCTGATCTCCGCCTCTCCCATATGGCCCCCCCAAGCCCTGAAGGGATGCGTCCGTCACAACTACATGCTCCGGTTAGGGTAGAGAGAGGTATCTGCCGCTGACCCAATCGCGGTCCGTGAGCCACCACTGCAACTGTCTTGCAGTGCCCTCTGAGATCAAGACATGGTCGGACAAGTTGCCCTGATGCTGGGCCCACTGAAACTTCAGGTCCCAATGCAGAGCCCGCATCCGCCACCGGGCGTGATGCACCAGAAGGATGCAGAAGGCCATCAGCCCCAGAAGCCGCAGCGTCAACCTGACCGAGACCCGGGATAACCGCTGAAAGATCGGAATCAGAGCCTGAATTTCCTGAGCCCGCTGTTCGGGAGGATGAACCCGAAACTGCGCTGAGTCTAGAACCACTCCGATGAAGAGGAGCTTCTGAGAGGGACACAGGAGTGACTTCGGCACATTGATGGAGAACCCCAGCAGGTGCAGGAGGTCGGCCGTAGTCTGAAGGTGGCTGACGACTGTCTGGGGCGAGCCCGCCTTCTACAACCAGTCGTCGAGATAGGGGAAGACTGAAACCCCTAACCTGCGCAGATGAGTTGCGACCACCGCCATCACTTTCGTGAACACCCGTGGGCCGCTGGTAAGGCCGAAGGGGAGCACGGTAAACTGAAAGTGCTCGTGGCCAACCGTGAACCGCAGGTAACGCCGGTGGGCCGGCAGGACGGGGATGTGAAAATAAGCGTCCTGCATGTCCAATGCTACCATCCAGTCTCCCGGGTCCAGGGCAGCTAAGACCTGAGCCAGTGTCAGCATCTTGAACTTCTCCTTCCGGAGGAAGCCGTTGACGTTCCGTAGTTCCAAGATAGGGCGTAGGCCCCCTTTGCCCTTCTTGGGTACCAGAAAGTAGTGGGAGTAACAACCACACCCTACTTCTGGCCCAGGAACGCGCTTGATGGCCCCCTTGGCCAAGAGGGCCGTAACTTCCTCTTAAAGAAGTTTCAAGTGATCCCCGGACACGCAGTGGTATTGCGGTGGCATGGCTGGAGGGGACGCCTCGAAGGGGAGGGAGTAGCCCCTTCGGACAATTTGCAGCACCCACCTGTCTGATGTGACAGTGCGCCAGTGGTGGTGGTGATGGTGAACCCTGCCACCCACTGGCGTCACATGTGCCTGAAAGCTCGGACTAGGAGGGTTTGGAGGCGGATGCTGCAGGGGTAGGTGTGGACTGGCCTCGCCGTTGTCCCCGACCGCCTCCACAGCTGTTTCCACGTCCGCCACCGTGTTGGATGGTAGTCTGCGGCCCGTGGCTGGCAGGACGTGGGGCGCCCCTTCCTTGGCCACGAAAGGGGCGAAAGGCAGCTGTTTGCTGGCGCGGGGCCGAGAGGCCCAAGGACTTGGCTGTAGCCCTGAAGTCCTTAAAGCGCTCAAGCGTGTGGTCTGCCTTGTCGCCAAAGAGGCGACGGCCATCAAACGGCATGTCCATAAGGGTGTTTTGGACATCAGCCGAAAAGTTGGCGGACCTCAATCAGGCGTGCCGAAGAATCGCCACCGTCGTTGCCATCGCTCTGCCCAGTGAGTGTGGTATCCAGCCCACACCGGATGGAATGCCGTGCCGCATCTCTACCCTCCGCAAGGGCGTGGGCTAGTTTAGTCTGGGCCCCCTCCGGACATTGTGGCAGCACATCCACGACCGTGTCCCACAGAGAGTGGGTGTAATGGCCCAAGAGGCATGCAATGTTGACTGACCGCACCCCCAAACTCAGGGAGGAGAATACCTTTTTCCCGTATTCCTCATACCTCTTGGATTCCCGATCGGGGGCAGCCGTCGGGAGTGCGGTCTGGGAGTTAGAGGCCTGGATGACCAGGCTCTCGTGGTGGGGTGGGTGGACAGGAAGCAAGGGTCGCCCGGAGCCGGGCGGTGGCGCCTGGCCACATTCCTATCCACAGGCGGACCTGTAGCGGGCTTGGACCAAGTGCTCAGAAGAACGTCTGACAAGGGCAGCAGAGGCTCGGCCGAGCTTGCCTGCGGTTTAAGGACCTCAGTGAGGAGGTTAGTCCTCACGGCCGCGACGGTGAGCTCAAGGCCCAAGGCCTTGGCAGCCCGCGTCAGCATCACACTATAGGCAGCCCCCTCCTCCGTAGCCACGTTAGGAGGGGAGACAAAACCAGTGTCAAGACCACTGGCCTCCCCAAGCTCACCTGCCCAGTCCTGAGAAGACTGACACTCACGTGCCAGAGGGTCCTTGGACCCCTCCCAATCCTTCTAGTCACCCATCACCTGGTACTCAGTTTCAAAGGACGGGGCCGGGTCATAGAAATAAAAGTCTTCCATCTGCGTCGAGAGCGGTGCCGAGCGGCGCCGCTCCGACGCCGGACCCGAATCGAGGGTAGGACCTGGGACAGCATCGTCCTGGGACGGTGCCGGGGGCGACACCCTGGGGGCCGGTGCCAGCGAGGTCATGAGGCCGACCGGCGATGACCCGGATCCGGAGCCGGGTCCGGCGGGGCCCTGTGGCGTCGGGACCGAAGTTGCCAACGGTGTCGGGGCCGAAGCATCCGACGGCGCCGGGGCCGCAGCACCCGGCCCGCATGGGTATCCAGTCGGGGCCGCTTGGCCCGAAGGCGCCGCGGAACCCGACGGAGGAGCAAGCGACCTCATGGCCCTGAGGAAGGACTCGATCTCCTCCGGCGTCACATTCTGCCCCGGGAATGGAGGGTATGGAGCAGGCTGTGACGCCTGCGGCTTTGCCGGGGCCGGTGTCACCCAAACCCCTGCCGCGTCGTGCAAGAGTCGGGGGAGTCAGAAGAGCGATGTTGCCTCTTCAACTTCTTGTACCTCTTAACTGAGGATTTTGAGCCCGAAGACTGATGACGACTCCCGGAACTGTGGTGACTCCGGCCCCGCGACCAGTATCTCGACCTCCTTCCGGCTGACTGCCGGAGATCGAGTCGCTTGTGGGACCGCTCCCGTCTAGCTTTGGACGTCAGGGCCCGGCAGTCGGAGCAGGACTTGTCGTCGTGGTCGGGGCCCAGACAGTGAAGGCACTGGCGATGAGGTTCGGTAACCGACATCATTCGGCTGCAATTGACGCAGGGTTTGAGCCCTGGCATCCCTACCGGCACTGTGGGAGTCGAGAGACTTCGAAAGATGATCAAAAAGGATCGAAAAAGTTAGTCAAAACTTGACTAGGGTACAACTTTTTCCGGATCGGCGCTTGCTGGCGCAGAAAAAAGAACAGACGTCAGCGCGCGAGGGCAGAGTCTAAGTACTCCAGCAACGTCATCCCGGCGCCAACGACTCTGACAACGGACGCGGAGCCGCAGACGACGCCTACCGACGCACAAGGGTACTGCTACGCAAAAGTTTCCGGATCCAGTCGGACGCCTGGGGATATTCTATGGTAAGGAACCTATTACTAACCTGTTTCTTTCAGATGTGATAATTCACATGCTCTAGTTGTTTACAGTCAAAAGATGAAACATTACCCACCACCAGGGTGCCAAATAGTCTTCTAATAAGCTTCCAGCCCCCCCCCCCTGCATGCATATCCTTACTTCCAGCCATTTGGACATTTATTGGGAACGGACATCCATTCCCAATCCATGACGGGCTTTGTAAAAGCCAGCCTGCTTATGCTTGAAGCCAGCCTACTCATGCCTGAAACTCCATTACCCAGAATTCCCTGCTTACTGCTTTGTCTCAACCCCTGCAGGCCAAGGATGGGTGGAGGAATTCAGTTCACCTGTGGCTGGCTGCTGCTAGCCTGCTCATGCCTGCTGCATGTGATTACAGTGAGCTCTTATAAGCACCAGCTGCCTTCAGGCCAAGGTTGGTCACTGTAGTTGTTTACCAGAGACCGATCCTTTTTTCCAGTGCTCCTTGAGCTTTTGCTATCCTTGTTTCTAGTGTTTACTGAGCATTAGTTATGCCCTGATCCTGATCTGCTGCTGTTTTCCTTGTTCCAGAATTAGCACTGCCTGCAGTGCTACCTTGACCCCTGTGCCTTAGTATTCCTTGTTCCTGGACTGTAGCAGTTTCCTTTCTCCTGAATTAGCACTGCTTGCAGTGCTACCTTGTTTCCTGAGTTCCAGGGGTCCAGCTATTTCTTGTGCCTGATTTGCATTGTTTGCAGTGCTCTCTTGACTCCTAGCCTGCAGTGCTACCTAGACTCTGAAGCTTTAGCTCAATTCTTGTTCCAGCCCCAGCACTGCCTTCTATGCTACTTTGTTTTCTTGAATCCTTAACCTGCACTATTAGCCTTCCCTTGTAGCCTTCCCTTCTGTATATCCTTTTCTAGTCCCTACCTTTCTTTCTATTCCCGGAGGTTCCAGTTCTAGTTTGCTGTCCTTTTATTACCTTGTATGTTTGTTACCTGCTTTCTGCCAAGTGCCCTGTGATTCCTTCCTTTCCTGTTAAGCACTCCTCCTTGCGAGCTCCTTGTACTTGTCTTTAGTTCTACCCCTTGCTGTTACTGCCTTGCATGTTCCGGTTTCATCACCAGGATCCGTAGACTCAGCTGACTACCTAGGTGGTGTTTCTTGTTCACTGTGAGTATTGTCTTTGAGTTACATTTATAACATCACCATAGGTATAAGCTCCACAGACCCTGCCTTTGCACGCATATCCTACATGTGGGTATTTGCAGTCAGTATCTGTATCAGCAATTGTGGGTGAGAAATTTACTGAGCTTCAGTCTTACCGTATGGAGCTTCTGAGTGCTTTACCCCACATTGTTAATGTTGTCTTGCACGTCCCTCCTGGGTGTACTTAGTCTGAATGCTAAATTGCCTTGTGAGTGCTCTTAGCTGTCTTGTACAGGCTTCCCCTTTGGATCCCTTTTTCTGCTCCGACACCCTGTATGATCCTGGGCAGTGCTGTACTCCTCTTTCTTGTACATTTTCTACCCAGTTCCTAGTCTTGTCCAAGTCACTTACTGTGTTCCCACATAGTCCCAGACAGTCCCTGACACCATTCCTAACCATCTGGAGAAAGTTTGACAGGTCAGGCTCATCGTTTTTCATCAGAAAATTAATTTTTGGGGGATTGTACAAAACAATATTAAAACTGTCAATTGGATTGTGCCTCATGTTGAGTAACCAGTTTTAAGGCCTCACAGCAACCAGAATTGCCATTTTTACAGGCTTTTCCTCCTACTCAGAAGCTCCTATAAAAACTCACACTTTTTGGAGCCTCTGGCAGGAGGAATTTGACCACTTCCTCACAGCTTGACCTTTTTTCAGCCCAGGAGCTTTGTGCGACCTTTGGAAGAGTCATGTGGTTTTTCTGGCTCCCTGAAGTCATGTTTTTGGGTTTGAGACACAGCTTATGAACAACTCCTGGTCTTCCTCAGCACTGCCTGGTTCACACAGCTGCACCTCCAAGGTTACGTCAACTCTCCTGCATCTCCTGACATTGGTTGTTATGATCCCAATGTAGGCCTAGGTAGTTGCATGACCTTTTACTTACATTTGTCTCTATATAACAGTTCTTGCACTGACCTTTTACCCAGTTAGGTGCTGAATAAACGTCTGAACGGTGATGGATTAAACTCAGATATTTTGACTGGGTGTGAGTGTTTGATTGATTCAGATGCTCCGTCCATCACCACCCCCTTTTGTACTGCTTTTGGCCGCCATAAGTGTGGCAGGGTATGCTCAGACGTGAGTCCCTTGCACACTTTGCCACTGGATTCAAGCAAGCCGGGCTGAAGACGGCTGGAATGCCAGAAACCGGTCCTCGGAAGCTTGTTTCCGGTCCAGGGAAGACATGGCTTGGCAGTTCGGGCTGGACTGTTCCCATGAGGCACAGGGTCAGACTGATATGCATATAGCCATGTCTGAACTGGGGTGGCAGAGTGGGCTAAAGAACGGTGATGGATTAAACCCAGATCTTTTGACTGGGTGTGAGTGTTTGATTGATTCAGATGCTCCGTCCATCACCACCCCCTTTTCTACTGCTTTTGGCCACCATAAGTGTGGCAGGGTATGCTCAGACGTGAGTCCCTTGCTCACTTTGCCACTGGATTCAAGCAAGCCGGGCTGAATACGGCTGGAATGCCAGAAACCGGTCCTCAGAAGCTTGTTTCCTGTCCAGGGAGGACATGGCTTGGCAGTTCGGGCTCGACTGTTCCCATGAGGCACAGGGTCAGACTGATTTGCATATAGCCATGTCTGAACTGGGGTGGCAGAGTGGGCTAAAGAACGGTGATGGATTAAACCCAGATCTTTTGACTGGGTGTGAGTGTTTGATTGATTCAGATGCTCCGTCCATCACCACCCCCTTTTGTACTGCTTTTGGCCGCCATAAGTGTGGCAGGGTATGCTCAGACGTGAGTCCCTTGCTCACTTTGCCACTGGATTCAAGCAAGCCGGGCTGAAGACGGCTGGAATGCCAGAAACCGGTCCTCGGAAGCTTGTTTCCGGTCCAGGGAAGACATGGCTTGGCAGTTCGGGCTCGACTGTTCCCATGAGGCACAGGGTCAGACTGATTTGCATATAGCCATGTCCGAACTGGGGTGGCAGAGTGGGCTAAAGAACGGTGATGGATTAAACCCAGATCTTTTGACTGGGTGTGAGTGTTTGATTGATTCAGATGCTCCGTCCATCACCACCCCCTTTTGTACTTCCTACGTAAGTGGGAATAGTATTTTCCAACTTCCATTTAAGATTTCAAAGCAAGAAATTCAGGCACACATCATATAAAATGTTTAATTTTTTTTAAATAAACAATGTCAAAATAAAATATTTACATCACATATTGTGTAAACACAAATGTCTGTACAAAAATATACATGCAAAATAAAATGTACACAAAAAAAGAAAAACATAATATAATGTTATGAGGTTCATACAAATACACAATCCAGTTTTATCTCCTATCTGCCTTTTAAAGATTTCTGTACAACTTTACAAAAACAAAAATAAACAAAACACATATGTAAAACATGAAACCTAAGCAGGTCTCATTTTATTCATCTTAGTTGCTACGATTTAATGAAAACTGTTGCATTTAAAAGCGTCTTTAAATATTTATGTTCTAATAAAATAATTACTAGGAACATAGCCCAAGTTCTATACAAGAATCAGTTACACGAGTCACAGCAGTAACAGCTAGGTATTGTGTTGCAGAGCTGCTTTAAGGGGACTCCTTTGTAAAATAGACCCATACCGTTAAATAGAAGCTAACACACACAAATAGTCTACTTTGCGATCGTCAATTTAGGAGTAAACATTTTGGCTATTTTAAATAATTATAAAAGTAAATCCCTCCATTTTCAGTCAATGATTGGATTTCAGAAAAGAGTTTGTTGTAGCAAATGCCTTAAACTAACCTCCCAGATGTAAACTTGTTTCATTATATGACAATAACAATATGAATAACAAGGTAACTGGCTCAGTTAACAAAACTAGAAAACTTGGAGTACTAATAATGTGCTGTTTGTATTATAATAAGTAAGTTACAGCATAGGTTTTAATTAATAGTTGCATAAAATTGTAGTTACTATACTGCATCCGATCAGATATAAAAACAAATAATTACGAGCACATTTACATCAGACTACACAGCTTGGGTTTTAGCCGCAACAAGCGGGACACATTCAAAATGAATGCTCCACAACTTCCTCCTCAATGAGGATCACCATAATTGTTTTAAAAAACATTTGAAAGGAGGGTTATAGATTGATAACAGGGACAACGTCTATTTATAAGTCAGACCTATATGTATGTACAAGTTGACTTTGAATGCAGTTGCATAAGCCTGGGCTTCAGTGCAGTGTTTTGGTACATGAGATAAATACAAGAGAACAAGATCTGCAAGCAAAAATCAGAATTTGGAACAGTATTGTTATCTTGAAGGGAAATAATGGTTTATCTGAATGTGTTCAAGAAAAGGCTTCCCTTGCTGTTTAATACAGATGATTTTACAGTCATATTTATTTTCTTAAAGTTATCGTCAAAACAGTACGTTTAATGTTTATTTTGCAAAACTGTTCTTTTGTTTTAAAAAATATTTTTTTCACCTCAGAAATCGGAATAAAATACTGTGAAGCAGAAAACCTTTGGCCTGCCTTTTCCAGCAGGGTTCACTGTTATAAATCTCCACCCGTTTTCCAGCAGGTTTGGATTTCTCAATCCCAGAAATTGCAATTTACAGGGTGACATAGAATTCGCTATCATTAACACATACTACCAGCAGATTGGCTGTTAGTAATTTCTCTTGAACAGTTCGATTGGAAGGAGAGATTTCCATCTCCAATCTGAGAGGCAGGTGAAGGAGAATGAGATAATTTCTTCACAAGATCAAACTCTGGTCAAAAGTTTGCTCTGCAATAAGTTTTTAATGCGAACAACTGGTCGAACATCATTCTGGTGTTTTCTCCGCTCAATGAATGACGTCAATCTTAAAACATCGATGGTTCCAAGACTGCTGCTGTTTCCTGGCTGCAGCCACTGCGCTTGGAGGCACAGTGCAGCAGAAGGTCGCTCAGAGGTGTCCTCCTGCAGTAAAAAACAAACAAATTCTTTGGCCTTTTGACTGACTCCTTTAAAGTATTCCTCAGGGAAACTGTAGTCTAGGCGGCAAATGTTCAGACAGGTCTCTTCCACACTTTCATCCAGGAAAGGCGACACACCGCTGAGAAGTACATATGTGATTATCCCAATGCTCCAAATGTCTGAATTGAGAGAGACAGGATTTCCGAGGATTATTTCTGGTGCTGCAAATTCTGGGCTCCCAAGCAACTCGTGAATGTAGTACGTGGTATTCAGCTGAACAGCATCACCAAAGTCAGACAGTTTCACAACTGGCTTAGAATCAATGAGAGCCACAAGAATATTTTCAGGCTACAAAAAAAAAAAAAAATTAAACTGATATATGTAACCAGTCCTGTACACTTGAATAAAATAAAAGTTAATACTAAAAACAAAACCTCACAAAATAGTGTTGTACAAGAATTGATATCAGCTTTAAAATGAATTAGTATGGGAAGCCATTAATGTCAAAATCACAACTCTACAAATGACAACCCCTGAAATGCATGACACACAGCAAAAGTAATATAATATACACCAGAAGGAGTATAAAATACTTAAAAAACAATATGATGCTTGACAGAACCAATATACAATGTAGCAAAACAAATAAGATACCCAGCAGAATGACAACTGCACTGATGTATATGAATTACACCTATGCTAAATAAAATACATGTACTAAAAACAAGTTACTTACGTTCAGCAATGCCTTATGTCGTAGATACTATCTAGACAGATTCCTTACCCTAGAATTAATCCCAGGCGTCGGACTGATTCCAAAACTTTTTCATGAGCAGTATGCATGCGCGCTGGTAGATGGCGTAGTTCGGCTCCACGTAGCGTTGTCCAGGCCGGAAGTGACGTGCATGGTGCCTTTATAGGCGCCACCCCAGATCTCTAACATCAGTTTCTTTTTTGAAACTTTTCACACCAGGAGCGCGGAGCCACTGACCACTTGTGTGGAAAACTAGGGCCCTGAAAGGGGAACAATCCTGTCCTTAGAAACCCATTGGCAGAGCGGGGAGGATGGGTGGATCGGTAAGGAATCTGCAACCAGACAGAGTCTTTACCAGAAAAGGCATTACCAAAGGTAAATAACTAGCTCATATGATAGAGACTTCTCACAACATATTCCTAAGAAATACCTCCCTGGAGGTGGGTCTGCAGAACAATTTGCACAAGGAAGTCCTGCAGGACCTAACAGGCATAATGCCCTATGGACGAAGTGAACCATATATTAAGAAAGTGGTATAAGTACCACGTCACGAGAAAAGGAAAGGCCTAGGGCCTAGGGAATCGCTGGGGCTACACTATCTGAACCTTAGTTTAGAAGTAGGAGGCCCACAGGCGGCGCGTGCAGTGTCTTTACACACACGCGAGAGTCAATGTTAAGTCAATGGGAACTTAGAAGTTAGATAAAGAAGGATTAAGGACACTTCCAGTTTAGCTAGGAGGAAAAGACTAAAAACCTAGACACTTGGGTAGTCAATACCCTTGGGAGCACCGAAGTACTCGCGTTACCTCACCCACGGACTGCGGGTGCTTAGGTGTGAAGATGTGTCGGGTTTCGCCGTTGAAGTCTATGAAGCCTGTGAAGAAAGATGCTGCAGGCGACCAGGAGGAAGATGTCCGGGTGGATCCAAGGGTGGATCGAGGATGAAGAGTGTAGGAAGGTGGATATCCGACTATGGTTACCCCCAAACTTTTTACCTGGTGTTTAGCTGGTTTTTGACATAGTTGGCCTGGGATCCTGCTATTCAGGGCCCCAGGCTAATTGCTCTCTCCTTAAAATGGACTCCATGTATCTTAGGTGCATACACAGTTGGAGCTGGTTCACCTTATAGGCCCCTGTAACAGTGTACCATAGGTACCCAGGGCATAGGTGTAGCCAAGGTCTACCAGGGGCTGCAGCATGTATTGTGCCACCCCTGGCCTGGCCTCCATATTTTGACACAACTGGCTGATCACTCAGCTGGGGTAAGTTGGTGTAATCACCTCTTGCTTAGGTATAGTATCCCTATGTCTAACCTTAACTGGACACATGTTAACCTATAAGCCATTCCTATGGAAGGCCCCTGCAATCCTGGGGGCAGAGTGCGTGGTTACATGTGAGATGGTGCTCTAGCATGAGCTGAGCCTGTCTGCAGCTGTCGGGAACAACTCCCTTAGCTGTTCCGGGATATTGCCATACCATATACTCTTAAGTGCATTATAATCCTCGCGGTTATATGCTAACTTTGGTTTGGCTTTATCAAAACATGTCGAGTAAGGTGTCATACGAATTGGAATACTATCCCCTCGACAGTTCTGTCGACGGGGATAGCATTCCACCCTTCTAGAGGAACACGACATGTACATAGCCTTAACCCCGGTTAAAGTTAACCAGAGCCTCAGCATCACAAAATGGATGCTGCCACCACAGACACAAGTCTGTGGTGGCAGGGTGGAGGATTGCAGGGGCCTTCCATAGACCTCCTGCTGCTGGGAGCCCTTCCAGCGAGGGAGGCTTGGACAAAGGGTTTCCTGCCTTGGGAGGTGCGAGCACCACCCCAGACAGGATTTTGTGTATTGGGTAGGACAGGGCTGAATAGAATCAGACATGCCCGGGGCACACAAGGTGTCCTCATGCATAAGCCAGTCCAAACCAGTCCTGGGACTTTCCAGACCCAGGCCTGGCAAGGAGCTGGACAAAGGAAAGGGGGTGTAACCGCCCCCCTTCCTGGTCCCACCAAGAGGAGGGACCTAGCAGGTGATCCATCCCTCAGATTGGGAATAAGAGTGGGAGCAGTGCCATACCACCTCAGATCATCCTGAAATCAACTTAAAAACTTAGAAGACGCCGGACTTCGACATTCTGCTGCACTGAAGACTGAAGAGCATCTCCCTTGTGGCCTAGGAGTGGCCACCCTGTGAACACAGGCACCATCCAGCAACTCGACGTCTGCTTTGCCGCCCCCTCCCGCCAGAGCCCGAGCCCAGAGCTTGACGAGACCCAGACTTCTCACCGCCCGATCCACAGTCCTTGCAAAGAAGGGACCCGTGGAGGCACCGAGAGACGTGGAACCGGACATCTCGGAAGACCCCCGAAAAGCTGACTGCGCAGAACCCGAGGCACCCTCGATGCTGTGCTTTGAGGATTAAGAACCCCTACAACAGAGCAGCCCTTGCACCGAAGATCAGCCCCCCAGCATCTCCACGATCTGCGTGGGGCCCTTTTGCATCGTGCCACTCGACGCGCCATCCCGGCCACTTGCCACATGGTCAGCGGCCATCTTGGCGACGAAACCTACGATCTACACTGCGGGTCATGTTGCTCCAGACTTGCCCTCGCCCCTGTGAAAAGGAGCGACCTGGCTGACCTTGCTGGTCCGAGTGATAAGCCTTTTTTGATTCCTGCGTGGCTTGCATTAGCCAAGGCCTGTTTGCTCTGATCAAGTTGCCGACACCGCCATCAGCTAGAGCCTTCGTGGGACAGCTCGTGACCGACGCCTGGACGTCCTCGACCTCTTCGTGTCCACGTGGCTGCAGAGAGAACCTACACCTCATCGCCTGTTTGCACCCGACATCGCCTGGTTCCATCCTGGTTCCACGGTAGTCACTGGCTAGTGACTTTGAACATTGTCCCCTCTGCTTTCAGGTCTTCACCACTTCAGATCCACCCTTGGATCCACCGGAACTCTTCACATCGAGCCGCCTGCAGCATCTTCAGCTCCCAGCTCCAAGCATCTTCAGCTCCAAGCACCATCGACCTGCGTGACGAAACCCAACACTACTTCGCACCTGTGCACCCGCTTCCTGTGGATGAGGTAACTCAGCAACGCCGGTGTTCCCACACTGGTAAACACCTCTAGTGTCTGTGTCTAAAGTTTCACTCCTCTAGGTCACTCGGAAGGTTCCTTAATAACTAACTTTGTAACTTTTACGCACCTTTGACTTAACATTGGTATATGCGTGCAGTTTCCGCATTGCACCCGAGTCCCGCGGGCCTTTCCTGACTTCATCACTGTTAGTCCCAAACAGCTCCAGCGATTCCCCAGGCCCTAGGACTACTTCCTTTCACCTAGGTGGTTCTTATACCACTATTTTAGTATATGGTTTAGGTGGCCCCTAGGGCTCATCCATATTGTGCAACGTTTGTATATTTAAACTGTGTTTTGTTTTAACGCATTTGCTTCTGTGCTCATAAAGAGTATAGGGGATTTTGTAGTAAATAAATATATATATATTTTCAATATATATCTGTGTGGTGTCCTTTCATTTGGTATTCAAGGGGATTGTGTATGGTAAAACAGCTTGCTTCACATGCCTTTACAGAGTTTAGCCTAAGACTGCTTTGTCCACGCTACTAGGATAGCTGGTCTATAAGGTTGACTTACAACCAATCATCATAAGGGTTGCTTGGCATGGTACAAGGTGATCACTAGAATTAGTGAGCATCATATACCAGGCCAACTTCTCACAAAGATGACCTGAAAGCAGAGGGGACAGAGTCTGTGTCACTAGCCAGTGACCGGGTGGAACCAGGATGGAACCAGACGACGCCGAGGCGCAATCAAGTGCTGTCTTGAAGCTTGTCTCTTCAGCCACGTGGAACAGGAGGCGTCGAGGATGACCAGGTGCTGGAGGCGAGTTGTCCCACGAAGGTTCTCGCAGATGGAGGGGTCGACTGCCGGATTGGAGTCAACAAGCCTTGGCAAAGGCAACCCACGCAGGATTCAAAGAAGGCTTCTGGTGCAGACCAGCAAGATCTGAGGCGCCTCACCTTTGCAGGAAGGCAAGGGCCAGTCTGGAGCAACCAGACCAGCAAGTTGGTTCAAAAGGATTGTCGTCACAGAGGCTACTAGCCAACGGGCAGGCAACCGGACAACGCGTCGAGCAGAACACAAGCAGAAGGGCCCCACGCAGAACTCGTGGAGTGTGGAGGGCTGATCTTCAGTGCAGGTGGAGCTCGGATTCAGGGCTTCTCAATCCCCAGTGCACAGCTTCGAGGATACCTCAGGATCTGCACAGTTAGCAAGTTGCAGGCTTTTCAAGATGTCCGGTCCCACGTGTCTCGTCGCCTTCACGGATCTCAGCTATGCTGCAGACGTGAAGAGAGGGTCAGAGAGGTCTGGAAGTCTGGGTCTTGTCAGGCTCTGTACTCTGGTCCCGGTGGGAGCGTAGACAAAGCCAGCCGTGGATTTGCTGGATGGTGCCTGGTTGCCCAGGGTGGTCACTCCTTGGCCATAAGGGAGATTCTTCAGTCTTCAGCTTCAGCAGAATGTCGAAGGTACAGAGTTTTGTGTCAAGTTTCGATTTCAGGATTAATCTAAAGTCCTAGGACTCAGCTCCTACCTTTATACAACTAAAGGGGGTTGGATTGCTTTCTAGGTCCCTCCTATGGGTGGGACCAGGAAGGGGGGTGGTTACACCCCCTTTCCTTTGTCCAGTTTCGCGCCAGAGCTGGGGCTGGAGTGTCCCAGAAACCGGTTTGAACTGAGGTATGCATGGAGCACCTAGTGTGCCCCAGGCAGTGTCTCAATCTATTTAGCCCTCCCTGTCCCAATACACAAAGTCCTGTCTGGGGTGGTGCTCGCACCTCTCCAGGCAGGAAACCTATTGTCCAAACCTCCGTGACCGGAAGGCCTCCCAGCAGCAGGAGGTCAGACTTGTGTCTGTGGCAGCAGCGTACATTTTGTGACGCTGGGGCTCTGGTTACCTTTAACCGGGATAGTCAGCAACAACATGTCTTCCCACATCTAGAAGGGTTGAATGCTACCCCCATAACCAGAATTGGTGAGGGGGTAGTATTCCAAAGCGTATGACACCTTACACGACATGTTTAGATAAAGCCAAACCAAAGTTAGCATTCAACCGCGAGGATTATAATGCACTTAAGAGTATATGGTATGGCGATATCATAGAACAGCTATAAGGACATGATTCCGAAAGCTGCAGACAGGCTCAGCTCATGCTAGAGCACCATCTCACACATAACCAAGCACTCTGCCTCCAGGATTGTTAAGGCCTGCCATAGGAGTGACTTATAGGTTACTGTGTGTCTATATATAAGGGTAGATATAGGAATACTATACCTAAGCAAGGGGTGATTACACAACCTAGTCCCAGCTGAGTGATCAGCTAGTCGTGTCAGTTTGAGTGGCCAGCCAGGGGTGGCATAATACATGCTGCAGCCCCTGGTAGGCCTTGGTTACACCTATGCCCTGAGAACGTAAGGTACACTTCTACAGGGGCAGACAAGGTGAACCAATTCCCAATTGCGGATGTACCTAGAGTACATGGTGTGAATTTAGAGAGAGTGCATCAGGGCTGTGGGTCTGGTTAGCAGGCCCACAGCCACATCTAAGTCGAAAACCAGTAAAGCAAAGCAAAAAGTGGGCATGACCATAGGAAGCAGACCCTACTCTCCTACACATGCGTCCCCCGTGAGTCCCCTTGGTTGGTTCCTTGTGGTCCCAGCAATTCTACAGGCTCTGGGCCTTGTGTCTAAGTCAAGTCGTGGTTCTTATACCACTTTCTAATATATGGTTTTGTCCCTGTTAAATTTGTGAGTCTCTAGTTGGCACAGGTAGGTACTTGTGACAAATAGGGACCCTCTCCTCTAGTCAGGACAATGGGATTACACTCCTAAAATAACCCCTGCTCACCCTCTAGGCTGAGTGGCGCGAGCAGTCAAGGCTTATTTCAGAGGCTATGTAAGTTAAGCAGTTGTGACCACATACAGTAACCCAGTGACAACACTACAAATGGACACCTCACAGGTTTTATATAAAAAATAAGTAGACTTTATAGTGAGAAGTTGGCCTGATATGCGATGTCCACTATTCTAGTGGGCACCCTGTATCAGTCCAAACAACCCTTATGGTGATGGTTGTAAAGTCAACCTTATAGACCAGCTATCCTAGTGGTAGCATGGACAAAGCAATCTTAGGCTAAACTCTAGAGGGCATGTGAAGCCAGCTGTTTTACCATATGTAACCCCTTGAATACCAAATGAAAGGACACCACACAGGTTATATATAAAATATATATGTATTTATTACTAACACAACCCCTCTGAACTCTTTATGAGGTCAGAGGAAAAAGCACATAACAAGATACTTAATCAACATACAATAAGTTGCACAAAATACAGTAATGCCCTAGGGGCACTTCGAACCATATACTAAAATAGTGGTATAAGAACCACGTCACGAACAAGGAATAGGCATAGGGCCTAGGGAATCGCTGGGGCTACACTGAGCTAACAAGAGTTAGGAAGCAGGAGGCCCACGGGAAGCGTGTGCAGTGTCTACACAAACACGCGAGTTACCATAGGTATACAATGGGAACGTAAGAGTTAGAAACTAGTTGATTTAGGACACTTCCGGATGAATGAGGAGAAAGCTACTGAAAACTAGGACACTAGGATAGTCAATACAAACAGGAGCACCGGAGTACTCGCGTTACCTCACCCACAGGAGCCGGGTGCATAGATGTCAAAGTGTGTCGGGTTTCGTCGCTGAATCCTATGGAGACCTGTGAAAAGATGCTGCAGGCGACCAGGAGAGAAGTGTCCGGTTGGATCCAAGGGTGGATCGAGGATGAAGAGTACCTGAAAGCAGCGGGGACAGAGTCTGGGTCACTAGCCAGTGACCAGGAAAGAACCAGGCGATGTCGCGAAACAATCAGGTGATGTAGTGAAGCTGGACTCTGCAGCCACGTGGACCAGGAGGCATCGACGATGACCAGGAGCTGGATACGGACTGTCCCACGAAGGATCTCGCTGTTGGCGGTAACGGCTGCCAGATCGGAGTCAACAGGCCTTGGCAAATTGAACCCACGCAGGAATCGAATATTCGCTTTGAGTTAGACCAGCAAGGTCTAGGGGGCTTCTCTTTTGCAGGGAAGCAGGGACCCACCTGGAGCAACCAGGCAGGCGGTTCAAATTTGAAGGTTCGTCGTCACAGAGGCCACTAGCCAACGGGCAAGTAACCGGACAGACGCGTCGAGCACAAAAACACTAGAAGATCCCACGCGGCACTCGTGGAGTGTGGAGGGCTGTGCGTCAGTGCAGAAGGTGCTCGGGGCTGGGGCTTCTCAATCCCCAATGCACAACTTCGAGGGTGCCTCAGAAGCTGCACAAGTAGCAAAGAGCAGGCTTTTCAAGATGGCCGGTCCCACGTCTCTTGTCGCCTCCACGGGTCTCAGCTTAGCTGTGTCTGTGGTTCGGGGTCAAAAAAGTCTGGAAGTCTGGCTCTTGTCAGACTCTGTGCTCGGGCTCCGGCGGGAGCGTCAACAAAGTAAACCGCACATCGCTGGATGGTGCCTGTTTGCACAGGGTGTTCAGTCCTTGACCACAAGGGAGATTCTTCAGTCTTCTAGTTGCAATAGAATGTCGAAGGTGCAGAGTTTCATTTCAAGTTTCAGTTCAGGATAAATCTAAAGTCTCTTGACTCAGCTCCTACCTATATACCAATCTGAGGGGCTGGATTACCTGCTAGGTCCCACCTATGGGTGGGACTAGGGAAGGGGTTGGTTACACCCCTTTCCCTTTGTCCAGTTTCACGCCACAGCTGGGGCTGGAGTGCCCCAGCAACTGGTTTGAACCGGGCTATGCATGGGACACCTTGTGTGCCCCAGGCAGTGTCTCATTTCATTCAGCCCTCCCTGCCCCAATGCACTATGGCCTGTCTGGGGTGGTGCTAGCATCTCCCAAGACAGGAAGCCTATTGTCCAAGCTTCCCTCGCTGGAAGGACTCGCAGCAGCAGGAGGTCAGACTTGTGTCTGTGGCAGCAGCATCCATTTTGTGATGCTGAGGCTCTGGTTAACTTTAACCGGGATTAACAGGAAAAACATGTCTTCTCCCTCTAGAAGGGTGGAATGCTACCCCTTTCGCCAGAACCGGCGAGGGGGTAGTATTCCAAAGCGTATGACACCTTACACGACATGTTTTGATAAAGCCAAACCAAAGTTAGCATCTAACTGCGAGGATTATAATGCACTTAAGAGTATATGGTATGGCTATATCATAGAACATCTATAAGGACATGGTTCCGAAAGCACAAGTTACTACTTGTGTAATGATATATCTGTAAGAGACATTAGTTAGTGATAGATTCCTTACCTTAGAATATCCCCAGGCGTCAGACTGGATCCGGAAATTTTTGGGTAGCAGTACCCTTGCGCGTCGGTAGGCGTCGTCTACGGCTCCGCGTCCGTCGTCGAAGTCGTGGGCGCCGTGATGACATCGTCGGAGTACTTAGACGCCGCCTCCGCGTGCTGATGTCGGTTCTTAGCCACAGCTTTTCAGCGCCAGAAGCGCTGAGTCGTGTTAAAAACCAACAGTGGTGCCATTGAAACTAGGGCCCTGAAAGGGGATGACCTTAACCCTAGATATCGGAACGCAGAACGGGGAGGATGGGTGGGTCGGTAAGGAATCTATCACTAACTAATGTCTCTTACAGATATATCGTTACACAAGTAGTAACTTGTGCATCTGAAAGAGACACGTTAGTGATAGATTCCTTACCTTAGAACAGATACCCCAGCAATACCAACCCCGGTGGTGGGTCTGCGAACCAATAATCACACCAGAAAGTCCTGGAGGACGGAACAGCCAAAGAAGCCATCCCTCCGGACTTGACTGTCCAGGCAATAGTGTCTTGCAAACGTGTGCAGCGAGGCCCACGTAGCTGCCTGGCAAATGTCCTGCAAGGGCACTCCCCAGCCCAGGGCAGTTGTAGTTGCCGTGGCTCGAGTGGAATGAGCCCGCAATCCAGCAGGGGGCTCCTTTCTAGCCAAGGAGTAGCATGCCTGGATACACAAGATGATTCATCGGGAGATGGCCCTCTTATGTACCGCTTTCCCCTTCTTAGCGCCCACGTAGCCAACAAAGAGTTGGTCATCCACCCGGAACTGGCGTGTGCGATCCAAGTAGAATGAGAGCGCACATTTTGGGTCCAGACGGTGGAGCCGCTCTTCCTCTTTAGAGGGGTGCGGTGGCGGAAAGAAGGTTGGCAAAGTGATGGACTGCCTGATGTGGAAGGCTGTGACAACCTTGGGCAGGAAAGATAACTTAGTACCCAACACAACCAATCAATCAATCACAGCATTTATATAGCGCGCTATTCACCCGGAGGGTCTCAAGGCGCTTGGGGAGGGCGGGTCCGCTACTGCTCGAACAGCCAGGTCTTGAGCTGCTTCCTGAAGGCGAGGTGGTCTTGGGTCAGGCGGAGGTGGTCGGGAGGGAGTTCCACGTCTTGGCGGCGAGGTAGGAGAAGGATCTTCCTCCTGTGGTGGCTCTTCGGATGCGGGGGACGGCGGCGAGGGCGTGGTTGGTTGATCGGAGCTGGCGTGCGGGAGTGTAGAAGTTGAGGCGGCTGTTGAGGTATCTTGGGCCTTGGTTGTGTAGGGCTTTGTGTGCGTGGGTGAGGAGTCGGAACGTGATTCTCTTGTTGACCGGGAGCCAGTGCAGGTTTCTCAGGTGTCCGGAGATGTGGCTGTGTCGGGGGATGTCCAGGATGAGTCTTGCTGAGGCGTTCTGGATTCGCTGGAGTCTCTTCTGGAGTCTGGCAGTGGTTCCGGCGTAGAGGGAGTTGCCGTAGTCCAGTCGGCTGGTGACGAGGGCCTGGGTGACCGTCTTCCTGGTCTCGGTGGGGATCCACCGGAAGATCTTACGTAGCATGCGCAGGATGTTGAAGCATGACGAGGAGACGGCGTTGACTTGTCTGGTCATGGAGAGGGAGGAGTCCAGGATGAAGCCAAGGTTGCGTGCGTGGTCTGTTGGTTTGGGTGCGCTGCCCAGGGCAGGGGGCCACCAGGAGTCGTCCCAGGCGGAGTGGTCGAGGGATCCATTAGACTCGAGGAAGGCGGCCAGCTGCTTGTTGACGGTCTTCTCGAAGACTTTGGCCGGAAACGGGAGGAGCGAGATGGGGCGGTAGTTTTTGAGTTCGATGGGGTCTGCTGATGGTTTCTTCAGTAGAGCGCTGAGTTCGGCATGCTTCCAGCTCTCCGGGAAGGTCGCTGTGTCGAAGGAGGTGTTGATGATGTCCCTCAGGTGGGGTGCGATGACAGAGTCGGCCTTGTTGAAGACTTGGTGAGGGCAGGAGTCGGTTGGAGATCCGGAGTGGATGGAGTTCATCGTGCGTAGGGTTTCCTCGGTGTTGATCCGGGTCCAGGCGCGGAGGGTGGTGGTGGGGGGTGCAGTTGCTGTTGTGGGGTGGGTAGGCTCTGTGCTGAAGCTGTTGTGTATGTCCGCGATCTTGTTGTGGAAGTAGGAGGCGAGGGAGTTGCAGAGGTCTTGTGATGGGGTGATGTCGTTGTTTCCGGCGCTGGGGTTGGAGAGCTCTTTGACGATGTTGAAGAGTTCCTTGCTGTTGTAGGCGTTGTTGTCCAGTCGTTCCTTGAATGCGGTTTTCTTGGTGGTGTGGATCAGTTGGTGGTGTTTTCGAGTGGCGAGCTTGAGGGTGGCCATGTTGTCTGGTGTTGGGTCTCTGCGCCAGGCTCTCTCGAGTGCTCGGCAGTTTCTCTTGGAGCTCTTGAGTTCGTCGGTGAACCATGGTGCCTTCTTACTGCCAGGTCTGCTGGGCGGGGTCCTCAGTGGGGCGAGGTCGTCTGCGCAGTTGCTGATCCACTTCGTGAGGTTGTTGGCAGCCTGGCTGGGGTTCGCTGAGCTTGCGGCGGGGTCCTGGCTCAGGGAAGCGGCGAGCTGGTCGGCTGTGATCTTGTTCCAACCTCTGCGTGCAACCTGTTGCTGGTGGTGGTGTATCGTGTTCTTTTTGTAGCTGAAGTGAACGCAGCTGTGGTCCGTCCAGTGGAGTCTGGTGGCGTGGCTGAAGGAGATGTCCTGGCTGGGGGTGGTCACCAGCTGCTTGAGACCGAGGGTGGCGAGGTTGTCCAGCAGGGTGGTGGTGTTGCGGTCGTTGTTGTTCTCCAGGTGGAAGTTGAGGTCCCAGATGAGGATGTAGTCAGCGGAGGGGAGGGTGTGCGGGCTGATGAAGTCGGCGATGTCTTCGCTGAATTGTGTGCGTGGTCCCGGGGGTCTATAGATGAGGGTGCCTCTGAGGGTGGTCTTGGGGTCGGTGTGGATCTGGCAGTGCAGGTGTTCGGCGGTTGTGAGGGTGTCGTCGGAGTTGCTCGTGATGCGGATGGTGTTCTTGTGGATGATGGTGAGGCCTCCTCCGGTCTGGTTGCCGCGGTCCCTCCGGATGATCTTGTAACCATCTGGGATGGCGATGGCGATGTCGGGCGCTGAGGAGGCGTTCATCCATGTTTCCGTGAGGAAGGCGACGTCTGGTGATGTTGTGTCGAGGAGGTTCCAAAGCTCGACGGCGTGTCTGTGGACGGAGCGGGTGTTGAGCAGGATGCATTTCAGGTGGTTGCTGCTGGTTCTCGGCTTGGTGGGTGCGGTGCAGGACCGGATGCAGGAGAACTTGCAGGAGTGGCAGCTGAAGGGTCCATGGGTGCGCCTCGGAGTGGCTCGGTAGCATCCAGTCTTCCGTCGGTGGGGGCCAGGGGTCCTGGCACTGGGCGCGGTCCAGGCGCAGACGGGCTTAACTTTGGCGCGCCCTCGGCGCACAAACGGCACGCCCGCTGCGCGTGAACGCTGCGCGTACACGCGGTCGCCATATATGGCGAAGTGGGAGGGAGGGAGGAGCAGCTGGGGAGTGGGGAGGGCACAGAAGGGAAAGGGGGCGTGGCCGCAAGCACGGCGGCGGGAAGCGGGCGGGCAAATGCAAAACAACACGGCACTGGGGGTACAGAAAGTAAATGGGAAACAAGATGGGGATGAGAGGTTAAACACTAGACAGGGGAAAAATAAACTGTTAAAAATACGGCACAAATGATGAGAAAAACAGCAGAGTGATGAAATATGGCACCAGTGGGGAAAGTATACAAAACAGCACAAGCAGTTTAGGCGAGGGTCGGGAACAGCGAGGCAGAGGGGCGGGGTGAGCGAGGTCAGCGAGGTCGGCTCTGCGAGCAGCAGAGGGGCAAGGAGCACACACACAGCAGCTGGTGGCCGTGCGGCGCGGGGGTGTCCTGAGACAGGTCACAACCTTGTCCGGATGGACAGAAAGGAAAGGAGGAGTACAAGAGAGGGCCTGGAGCTCACTCACTCTCCTGGCAGAGGTGATGGCAACCAGGAAAGCAGTCTTCAGTGTAAGAAGGCGGAGAGGACAGTTGTGAAGTGGCTCAAAGGGAGCGCACATCAGAAATGTAAGTACAAGGTTCAAGTCCCACTGAGGCATCACAAACGGAACAGGAGGAAATGTGTGTGTGATGCCTTTTAGTAATCGATTTACTATAGGGGACTTGAACAAAGATGGTTGATCAGGCAGCCTTAAGAAGCCTGAAAGGGCAGAAAGATAGCCCTTGATAGTGCCCAGAGCAGAGCCCTGCTGGGCAAGAGAAAGAAGGAAGAGAAGAACCTCAGAAAGAGGGGCAGAGAGAGGATCCACAGCTTTTGCTGTTCACCATGCCACAAATCTGTTCCACCTACAGGCGTATACCGACTTCGTGGAGGGACGCCTGGCTGCCAGAATTATTTTACAGACTTCAGGAGGCAAGTCCAATTGCCTTAACTGTCGCCGCTCAATCTCCAAGCATGGAGGTGGAGACTGGACCGGTTCGTGTGGAGGACCGTCCCCTGCTGCTGCGACAGAAGGTCCTCCCGAAGAGGCAGACACACCAGGGGATCGACTGACATACTGAGTAGCTCTGGATACCAGTACCTTCGTGCCCAGTCTGGAGCCACAAGGATGACTTGGGCCCGGTCACGCTTGATCTTCTTTAGCACTCTGGGCAGAAGTGGTATGGGCGGACAGGCGTACAACAGACCGCAACTCCACTCGTGACGAAAAGCGTCGCCGAGCGAGTGCCGCCTTGGAAATTCCAACGCGCAGAACTGATGACATTGCGCGTTCTCATCGGTGGCGAATAGATCTAACCAAGGCTCTCCCCACTGCAGAAAGAGACCTTGCGCCACGTCCGAGTTCAGACGCCAATCGTGATCCATCATGCACCGGCGGCTGAGTTCGTCCGCCCTGGCGTACAGAGAACCTGCCAGGTGTTGAACCACCAGGGTCACGCCCTGGTGTTCCAGCCATTGCCAGAGGCGCAGAGCCTCCTGGCAGAGGGTCCACGACCCCACCCCGCCCTGTTTGTTGCAGTACCACATGGCGGTGGTGTTGTCCGTGAACACCTGCACTACACTCCCTCGGACAGAGGGGAGGAATGCCTTCAGTGGTAGACGAATCGCCCGCAGCTCCAAAAGGTTGATATGGAGCCGGGACTCCGCCGGAGACCAGAGACCTCTGATCTCCGCCTCTCCCATGTGGCCTCCCCAGCCCTGCAGGGACGCGTCCGTCACGACTACGTGCTCCGGTTGGGGAAGGGAGAGGGATCTGCCGCTGACCCAATCGCGGTCCGTGAGCCACCACTGCAGCTGTCTCGCAGTGCCCTCCGAGATCAGGACGTGGTCGGACAGGTTGCCCTGATGCTGGGCCCACTGAAACTTCAGGTCCCACTGTAGAGCCCGCATCCGCCACCTGGCGTGATGCACCAGTAGGATGCAGGAAGCCATCAGCCCCAGAAGCCGCAGCGTCAACCTGACCGAGATCCGGGATAAAGGCTGAAAGAGTGGAATGAGAGCCTGAATATCCCAGATCCGCTGTTCGGGCGGATAAACCCGAAACTGCGCCGAGTCTAGAACCGCTCCGATGAAGAGGAGCTTCTGAGAGGGGCACAGGTGTGACTTCGGCACATTGATGGAGAACCCCAGCTGGTGCAGGAGATCCGCCGTAGTCTGGAGGTGGCTGACGACTGTCTGGGGCGAGCCCGCCTTCAACAACCAGTCGTCGAGGTAGGGGAAGACTGAAACCCCTAGCCTGCGCAGATGAGCTGCGACCACCGCCATCACCTTTGTGAACACCCGTGGGGTGCTGGTAAGGCCGAAGGGGAGCACGGTATACTGAAAGTGCTCCTGGCCAACTGTGAACCGAAGGTAGTGCGGGTGGGCCTGCAAGTCCAACGCTACCATCCAGTCTCCTGGGTCCAGGGCAGCTAGGACTTGAGCCAGTGTCAGCATTTTGAACTTCTCCTTCCGGAGGAAGCCGTTGACGTTCCTTAGGTCCAAGATAGGGCGTAGGCCCCCTTTGCCCTTCTTGGGTACCAGAAAGTAGTGGGAGTAGCAACCACACCCTACTTCTGGCCCAGGAACGCGCTCGATGGCCCCCTTGGCCAAGAGGGCCGTAACTTCCTCCTGCAGAAGTCGCAAATGATCCCCCGATACACGGTGGTTCTGCGGTGGCATGGCTGGAGGAGTCACCTCTAAGGGGAGGGAGTAGCCCCTTCGGACGATTTACAGCACCCACCTGTCCGACGTGACTGTGCGCCAGTGGGAGTGGTGATGGCGAACCCTGCCACCCACTGGCGTCACATGGGCCTGAAAGCACGGACTAGGAGGGTTTTGAGGCGGATGCTGCGGGGGAAGGTGTCGACTGACCTCGCCGTTGTCCCCTACCGCCACCACAGCGGTTTCCACGGCCGCCACCGCGTTGGGTATTACCCTGCGGAGCATGGCTGGCAGCACGTGTGGGCGCACCCCTTCCATGGCCATGAAAGGAGTGAAAGGCAGCCGATTGCTGGTGTGGGGCCAAGAGGCCCAAGGACTTGGCCGTAGCCCTGGAGTCCTTAAAACGCTCCAGCGCATGGTCTGCCTTGTAGCCAAAGAGGCAATGGCCATCGAACAGCATGTCCATAAGTGTGTTCTGGACATCAGCCGAGAAGTTGGCGGACCTCAACCAGGCGTGGCGTCTTACCGCCACCGTCGTTGCCATCGCCCTACCCAGTGAGTCGGTGGTATCCAGTCCACACCGGATAGAATATCTGGCTGCATCCCGACCTTCCATTAGGGCTTGGCCGAGTTTGGCCCGTACCTCCAACGGACACTCGGCAGCACTTCCGCGACCGTATCCCACAGAGAGTGGGTATAGCGGCCCAAGAGGCATGCGGTGTTGGGAGACCGCAGTCCAAGACTAAGGGATGAGAAGATCTTTTTGCCATACTGCTCATACCTCTTGGATTCCCTGTCCGGCGGAGCCGACGGGAATGCAGTCTGGGAATTGGAGGCCTGGATGACCAGGCTCTCAGGGGTGGGGTGGGTGGACAGGCAACATGGGTCACCCGGGGCCGGGCGGTGTCGTCTGGCCACGTTCCTATCTACGGGCGAACCCGTAGCGGGCAATGACTAAGTGCTCAAAAGAACGTCAGTTAAGGCCTCGTTAAACGGCAGCAGAGGCTGGGCTGAGCATGACTGAGGCTTAAGGACCTCAGTGAGGAGGTTAGTCCTCACGGCCGCGACAGGGAGCTCAAGGCCCAAGGCCTTGGCTGCCCTCATCAACACTACGCTATAGGTTGCCCCCTCCTCCGTAGCCACGCTAGGAGGGGAGACAAAGCCAGTGTCAGGTGAAGTGTCTAACCCACTGGCTTCCCCAAGTTCACCTGCCCAGACCTCATAAGACTGGCACTCACGTGTCAGAGGGTCCTCAGACCCCTCCCAATCCTCCTCATCACCCATCACCTGGTACTCAGGGACAGTAAAGGATGGGGCCGGTTCATGGAAAGTGAACTTACCAAACGGCGTCTGAATCGGCGCGTTCTGGCGCCGGAACCGGGTTGAGGGAGGCGTCGGGGACGGCGCCCCCCGTGGACGGCGCCGGAGGTGACACCTGTGGGGTTGGCGCCGGGGAGGTCGTTAAATCCACCGGCGACAACCCGGAACCGGAACCGGGTCCAGTGGGGCCCTGCGGCGCCAGGCCCGAAGGCGCCGGCGGCATCGGGCCGAAGCCTCCGACCCGCTAGGACCCCCAGACGGGGCCGCTGGGCCCAAAGGCACCGCGGAACCCGTCGGGGGAGAGAGGGACCTCATGGCCATGAGGAACCGCTCGATCTCCCCCGGCGTCGCGTTAGGCGCAGGGACCGGAGGGTATGAAGCCGGACGCGATGCCTGCGACTCCAACGGAGCCGCGTGGGCGGTGCCACTTGAACCCCCGGCCGCGTCGCGCGAGCGTCGGGGGGAGTCGGAAGAGCGATGACGTCTCTTCGACTTCTTGTGCTTACCTGACGACTTCGATCCAGAGGAGTGATGTCGACTCCCGGAGCTATGACGGCTCCGCTCCCGCGACCGGTCCCTCGACCTCCGTCCGGACCGGGACCTCTCTCGGCGCGGGGCCAACTTCCGGAGTTCGAGTCGCTTACGGGACCGCTCCCGTCTAGCTTTCGAAGTAAGGGCCCGGCAGTCGAGGCAGGTCTTGTCGTCGTGGTCGACGCCGAGACAGTGGAGACACCGACGGTGAGGATCCGTGACCGACATCAGTCGATCGCAATCTTCACAGGGTTTGAAACCAGGGTCAGTAAAGGATGGGGCCGGTTCATGGAAAGTGAACTCACCAAACGGCGTCTGAATCGGCGCGTTCCGGCGCCGGAACCGGGTTGAGGGAGGCGTCGGGGACGGCGCCCCCCGAGGACGGCGCCGGAGGTGACACCTGTGGGGTCGGCGCCGGGGAGGTCGTTAAATCCACCGGCGACGACCCGGACCCGGAACCGGGTCCAGTGGGGCCCTGCGGCGCCAGGCCCGAAGGCGCCGGCGGCATCGGGCCGAAGCCTCCGACCCGCTAGGACCCCCAGACGGGGCCGCTGGGCCCAAAGGCACCGCGGAACCCGTCGGGGGAGAGAGGGACCTCATGGCCATGAGGAACCGCTCAATCTCCCCCGGCGTCGCGTTAGGCGCAGGGACCGGAGGGTATGAAGCCGGACGCGATGCCTGCGACTCCAACGGAGCCGCGTGGGCGGTGCCACTTGAACCCCCGGCCGCGTCGCGCGAGCGTCGGGGGGAGTCGGAAGAGCGATGACGTCTCTTCGACTTCTTGTGCTTACCTGACGACTTCGATCCAGAGGAGTGATGTCGACTCCCGGAGCTATGACGGCTCCGCTCCCGCGACCGGTCCCTCGACCTCCGTCCGGACCGGGACCTCTCTCGGCGCGGGGCCAACTTCCGGAGTTCGAGTCGCTTACGGGACCGCTCCCGTCTAGCTTTCGAAGTAAGGGCCCGGCAGTCGAGGCAGGTCTTGTCGTCGTGGTCGACGCCGAGACAGTGGAGACACCGACGGTGAGGATCCGTGACCGACATCAGTCGATCGCAATCTTCACAGGGTTTGAAACCAGGGTCAGTAAAGGATGGGGCCGGTTCATGGAAAGTGAACTCACCAAACGGCGTCTGAATCGGCGCGTTCCGGCGCCGGAACCGGGTTGAGGGAGGCGTCGGGGACAGCGCCCCCCGAGGACGGCGCCGGAGGTGACACCTGTGGGGTCGGCGCCGGGGAGGTCGTTAAATCCACCGGCGACGACCCGGACCCGGAACCGGGTCCAGTGGGGCCCTGCGGCGCCAGGCCCGAAGGCGCCGGCAGCGTCGGGCCGAAGCCCCCGACCCGCTAGGACCCCCAGACGGGGCCGCTGGGCCCGAAGGCACCGCGGAACCCGTCGGGGGAGAGAGGGACCTCATGGCCATGAGGAACCGCTCGATCTCCCCCGGCGTCGTGTTAGGCCCAGGGACCGGAGGGTATGAAGCCGGACGTGATGCCTGCGACTCCAACGGAGCCGCGTGGGCGGTGTCACTTGAACGCCCGGCCGCGTCGCGCGAGCGTCGGGGGGAATCGGAAGAGCGATGACGTCTCTTCGACTTCTTGTGCTTACCTGACGACTTCGACCCAGAGGAGTGATGTCGACTCCCGGAGCTCTGACGGCTCCGCTCCCGCGACCGGTCCCTCGACCTCCGTCCGGACCGGGACCTCTCTCGGCGCGGGGCCAACTTCCGGAGTTCGAGTCGCTTACGGGACTGCTCCCGTCTAGCTTTCGAAGTAAGGGCCCGGCAGTCGAGGCAGGTCTTGTCGTCGTGGTCGACGCCGAGACAGTGGAGACACCGATGGTGAGGATCCGTGACTGACATCAGTCGATCGCAATCTTCACAGGGTTTGAAACCAGGCATTTCCATATCGGCACCGTCTAAGTACTCCGACGACGTCATCACCGTGCCCACGACGCCGACGACGGACGCGGAGCCGCAGACGACGCCTACCGACGCGCAAGGGTACTGCTATGCAAAAATTTCCGGATCCAGTCTGACACCTGGGGATATTCTAAGGTAAGGAATCTATCACTAACGTGTCTCTTTCAGATGCTGCAGACAGGCTCAGCTCATGCCAGAGCACCATCTCACATAAAACAAAGCACTCTGCCTCCAGGATTGTTAAGGCCTGCCATAGGAGTGACTTATAGGTGCATATGTGTCTATATATAATGTTAGATATAGGAATACTACACCTAAGCAAGGGGTGATTAACCTTGCCCCAGCTGAGTGATCAGCCAGTTGTCTCAGTTTGGATGGCAAGCCAGGGGTGGCATAAGATATGCTGCAGCCCCTTGTGGGCCTGGGGTGCACCTATGCCCTGGGTACCTATGGTACACTATACAGGGGCTCACAAGGTGACCCAACATCCAATTAGGTATGTACCTAAAGTACATGGAGTCCATTTTACAGTGAGAGCAGATAGCCTGGGGTCCTGATTAGCAGGATCCCAGGCCAATTAAGTCGAAAACCAGCTACACACTAGTCAAAAATATCTGGGGTAACCATAGTCAGGTATCCACCTTCCTACACACACTATAGGCAGCCCCCTCCTCCATAGCCACTGTAGGAGGGGATACAAAACCAGTGTCGGGTGAAGTGTCCAGACCACTGGCCTCCCCAAGCTCACCTGCCCAGTCCTGAGAAGACTGACACTCACGCTCTAGAGGGTCCTCGGACCCCTACCAATCCTCCTTGTCACCCATCACCTGGTACTCAGGTTCAAAGGATGGGGCCGGGTCGTAGAAGTAAAAGTCTCCCATTCGCGTTGAATACGGCGTCCGACGCCGAAACCAAATCGAGGGTAGGACCAGGGACGGCGTCGTCCTGGGATGGCGAGTTCGTGAGGTCGACCGGCGATGAGCCGGATCCGGCGGGGCCCTGCGGCGTCAGGACCGGTCCCTCGACGTCCTTCCGGACCAGGAATTCGAGCGGCGCGGGGCTGACTGCCGGAGCTCGAGTTGCTTGCGGGACCGCTCCCGTCTAGCTTTGGACGTCAGGGCCCGGCAGTCGGAGCAGGACTTGTCGTCTTGGTCGGTGGTCGGGCCCAGACAGTGAAGGCATTGGCGATGGGGGTCGGTAACCGACATCAGTCGGCTGCTACCGGCACCGTCGGAGTCGAGAGACTTCGAAAGATGATCAAAAAGGATCGAAAAAGTTAGTCAAAAATTGACTAGGGTACAACTTTTTCCGGATCAGCGCTTGCTGGTGCGAAAAAAAGAAGAAGAACTGACGTCAGAGAGCGAGGGCGGCGTCTAAGTGCTCCGGCGACGTTATCCCGGTGCCGATGCAGACGACGGACGCGGAGCCGGATACGACGCCTACCGACGCGCAAGGGTACTGCTACGCAAAAATTTCCGGATCCAGTCTGAAGCCTGGGGATATTCTAAGGTAAGGAATCTGATACTAACCTGTTTCTTTCAGATCCCCCTTGAAGTAAAAGAACTACTCCCCTGCAGACCACAGGCACTGATACCACAGAGTCCAACATTCTCGTATGTGGAGAAACCAGGACTGACCGGAGCCATGCACCCTGGGACCAAGACCGACACGCAGAGTCCAGTTGGGACTACAACTGTACCAGAGCCTGGTAGCGGCCAAGGGACATCATGTGACCCCCGAGAGCTACTTTGTAAATGGCCCAGCAGTCCTGAATCTGCCCCTGCGAGCTGTTGTCCCCTGATCATGAGAAGCACATTTACGCCCCTGGGCCGGCTAACCTACCTACTCTGCACCCAGCCTGCCAGCCAGGGTAACAATGAATCGGCTGTGCTCCCTTGTCCCGAAGACCCTTGCAACCCTAGCTCCAGTTTGGAAGCTCTCTTACTTGCTTGCAATTCCCTTGTGCAGTCTGTTTTTAGAGGGCACCACATTCCCTGTACCGCACCAGCTACCAACTCTCTCCTCCCGGCAGAAGTTAGTAGAATATTGAATCTTGGCTTCTGACTACCCTAAACCCGGAGGGTGAACACCTACAACTGTCTGTGTTGTGTACTTTGCCTATCTGCTTTACTTACCATAGTACTGGGGTAATTGCGCACAACTTTCAACCATTTTCTATCCCTGAGAAATTCATAAGAAATATAGTACTTACCTCGGAACATAGTTCTTGGTTCGTAAATATATATGAAAATAATTATTTTTCTAAATTGGTCTCGGATTTATTCTTTGAGTGTGTGTCATTTATTGCTTCTGTGAGTACAATAAATCCTTAGCACTACCCTCTGATAAGCCTAACTGCTTGCCAACCGTACCACAAATAAAGCATTAGTATTATCTACTTTAGCCTCCGTCAGACAATTAGAGGTTCACTGGTCTCTCTGCACAGTGCACTATATACAGAGCCAACTTCCTACAATGATCCGTTGTGAGATATCCTTCTTCTGTACTGACCGTCCTTTCTTCAATGTGACATACCCCACGAAGAGTTGGTCGTTTACCCTGAACTCTTGTGTGCAGTCAAGGAAGAAAAATCTTCCAGGCGGTAGATTGGCCTATGTCAAAGGGAGTGACAACTTTTTTGGAAAAAGGAAGTCATCGTATGCAGCACCCATTTGTTTGAGTAGATGTTAAGGTAAGGGAGCTTGAATGACAATGCCTGAAGCTTACTGACAACCCGGGCAGATGTTATTGCCACCAGGAAGGGCGTCTTGATGGTAGGAAACCAGAGAGGACGGTTGTGAAAGGGCTCAAATGGAGCGCACAACAGGAATGTCAAGACCAGATTAAGGTCTTGGCAAACCTTTCAAGATCTATGTACCACAAGGGAGTGGAAGAGAGAAGTTTGGTTGGGCAAAAGCAGAAGAGCAGACATAGCAGAAAGGTATCCCTCAAGAAGGCCCACAGCCGGAAAGGGAGCAGAAAAAGGGTCAATTTGTTTCTCTGCACACCATGCCATGAACGTGTTGCATCGCCAGGCGTATACCGTTTCGGTGGAGTGGTGCCTGGCTGGCAGAATAACATTGCAGACTTTGAGTGTTAGATCATAAGCTGTCAATTGACACCACTCAATTCCCATGCAAGAAGAGGGAGCGCTGACAGGTTGGGTGGAGAACACTCCCCTGCTGCGACAGAAGATTTTCCTAAAGGGGGCAGCCTGATCGGACAACCGATGGCCATGCTCAACAGCTCAGGATAACAGAAATTTTGTGCCCAATCCAGAGCCAGAAGGAGGACTTGGGCCCGGTTATACCTTAGAGACCTCTAAGCAGAAGCGATATGACAGAAAGGCATACAGAGGCCTGAGCTCCACTTGAGACAAAATGCATCTCAAAGCAAGAGCTGCCTTGGAACTCCAGTGAGAAGAACTGCTGACATCGCGAGATCTCGCAGGTGGCGAACAGATATGTGGGAATCAAGGACATCCAAAGAAATCTCCCCTGGAGTGAAGGAGATGCTCCCTGCAGGCACCACAACAAAGCGGACCAGTCTGCTGCTCCTGACGTCCCCTGCATCGACTTGCCATTTCCAAGCCTTGTTGCCTGCTCTGACTCTCCTGCACTTGGTGAAGCCCTTGGATCTTGCTGGTCCCAACGTTGCTCCTTTATCGTTTTCCAAGCTTTTTGTTGCTGCCAGGGCTTGTTGGTGCTCCCACCGTCGCTGACCACCAAGTTCTCAACTTCAGACGTGGAACAGCTCATGAATGGCTCCTGTTCTTCCTCAGTGTCACCTGGTCTACAAAGCTGCAGCGACAAGGTCACAGTCATGACTCTTGCATCTTCAGTCATCTGTGGGCATTGCTCTACCATGCCTCCTGGTCACCTCCGACTGGCATAGACTCAGTTCCCTCTGCTTGCAGGATCTTCTCTTCAAGAATACACCCTTGCATTCCAACGGACTCTTGCACAGTCTTTGCCAGCGGCATCTTTACTGAAGTCCTCCTTTCTGGTCAACAGTGGTTTCCGATGTCACTTCGCAACTATACACCCGGCTTCCCTGGTGTAGGTATCCTGGTTCCTGGGGTATCCACGGGTGGGGTGACTCTTCAACCTTCCGTCTCCCACAAGGTTTCTGCGGAGTCCTCTGAGAAGGGTCCTCATTCTGCAAAACTGCAACCACGACTTTCCCATTGACTTCTATTGAGTATGCAGCTGTGTTTCCACTCTGCTGCTCCCATCCTACAGATGCTCAGCAACTTACTTGATGGTTTTGTGGTTCCCCGAGGACTGACCGGCCTTCCCTGCAATTTGGAGGACAGTATTCCTCGTCAGAGCCATTGAGATCGAACTCATACGCACCACAATGGCTTGCTGTTGCAAAGGCTTGTTGGCTCTGCAAACCAGAGATATTCGGGCTACAATAAGCTACAGGATCTCTCCTCTTCAGGATCACAGTCCTTATCGCATCCTCTGCACTGGGGCCTTCATCTTTGGCCTGCTGCTCGAGGTCCTGTTGTGACTCCTGTGCTTTTGACCCGTGGGTCCTCCTGAGGGTCGTCTACTGCTTCCGTGCCCTCCCCTGCACACTCAGGGTCTGCTCCGACTCTCCTGCTGTTGGTGAGCTACTTGGACCTTGCAGGTCCCAACATCGCTCCTTCTTTGTCCTCCATGCCAGTTGCGGCAACCAAGGTGTTGGTGCTCCAGCCAGACACCATCCACCTTGTCACTACAATATATGTGGGACAGCTTGTTCATGGCTCCTGGTCTTCCTCAGTGCCACCTGGTCCTCACAGCTGCAGCGACAAGGTCACAGTTGACTCTTCAGAACCTCCTGACATCAATGGACATTGTGTCTTTGTGCCTTCTGGTCACCTTCGAGTGGCATAGCCTCGGTCCCCTCTGCTTGCAGGTTCTTCACTTCCAGAATCCACCCTTCGATTCCACGAGACTCCTTCTTGAACTTCTCTAAAGGCACTTTATTCTTAGTCTTACAAAGTCATCTACGACAGGTTCCAATGTCTTTTCACCCCTGTGCTGCTAGCTCCCCTGGTGTAGGTTATCTGGTTCCCGTGGCATTCAGGGGTGGGGTGACTCTCCAACCCTCCATCCTCCAAAGGAATTCTTCAAGGTCCTCTAGGAAGGGTCCCTTTTCCTTCAAAATGCAACCACAAGTTTAGTGGTCTCGGGCGGACCCGATAAGGCAAGTCGGAAGCGAGGGACTCGGGACCCTTAAGTAAGGAGGCTATGCGGGCGCTGAAATGCCGGAGTTACCTAGCCACAAGGGCTGCGGCTGCACAAGTCTTACAGGCGTCGGGGGTCTTCGCTGACGAGCCAGGAGCCGGAAGGAAGGAGTTGCTGGCCGGCGACCAGTGAAGAATAGTTCGTAGAGATCCAAGCCTGGATCAGAGATCGATGATACCTGAAAGCAGAGGGGACCAAGTTCGTACTACTAGCCAGTAGTCAGAGGGTACCAGGGAGGCACTGGATGACCGTCACCTCGACTAGGTGAGTGGGCGACGCTAGGCTCTGCAGTCTCACGGACCAGGAGGCGTTGTCGGCGACCAGGATGGAGGTGCGAGCTGTCCCACGAAGGTTGATGCTGTCGGCGTCGCTGGGCCCAGGATTGGGGCAACAAGCCTTGGCAGATTTCAGGGCCACGTGGTGGGCCTAAAATGGCGTCTTGAGTGGACCAGGAGGGTCCGGGGTGCTCCTCTCGAAAAAGGGAGCAAAGGCCGGTCTGGAGCAACCAGACCAGCAACGTTGGTTGTCGGATGTCGTCAAGAGGTCACCAGCCAGCGGCTAGTGATCGGACAACAGGCTGAGCGGCGAGCAGAAGAGCCCCACGCAGATCGTGGAGATGCTGGGAGGCTGCACTTCGGTGCTGGAGCGGCTCAGGGTCGGGGCTTCTCGGACCCCAGAGCACTCACCAGAGGATTCCTTCGGTGGTCGTGCTGGATTAAGAAAGCGTGCAGGTTTTGATGATGGCCGGTCCCTCGAGGTCTCGTCGCACCCACAGATCTCAGCTGAGCTGACGATGTGGGTAGAGGTCAGAGGTGCCAGGGAAGCCGGTTCTCGTCGAGCTGGGTCGTCGGATTCCTGAGGAAGGACTTGCAGCAAACCGCAGAGTTCTTAGATGGTGCCTGTGGATGCAGGGTGACTACTCCTTAGCCACAAGGGAGAAATCTTGAGAAGAGTCTCGAATGTCCTTTCGTAGAAAGTAGTTCTTGATTCAAAGGTGATCTAATTTGGAAGGGTCCCCGCTCCGGCCTTTATCCTAAAGAAAGGGGTGGGTACATGACTAGGTCCTGCTCAACACCCGCTCAGTCCACAGACACGCCATCGAACTCTGGAACCTCATCGACACCACAGCTCCTGACGTTGCCTTCCTCACGGAGACCTGGATGAACGCCTCTTCAGCGCCCGACATCGCCATCGCCATCCCAGAGGGCTACAAGATCACCTGGAGGGACCGCACCGCCAACCAGATAGGAGGAGGCATCGCCATCATCCACAGGGATACCATCCGCATCACGACCTACACCGACGACATCCTGACTACCGCCGAACACCTACACTTCCAGATACACACCGACCCGAAGACCACCCTCAGAGGCACCCTGATCTACCGACCCCCGGGACCACGCACACAATTCAGCGAGGACATCGTCGACTTCGTCAGCCCGCATGCCCTCCCCTCCGCTGACTACATCCTCCTGGGGGACCTCAATTTCCACCTGGAGAACAACAACGACCGCAGCACCACCACCCTGCTCGACAACCTCGCCAACCTCGGACTCAAGCAGCTGGTGACCACCCCCACCCACCTCGCCAGACACACACTCGACGCCGTCTTCTCATCCAGCAAAGACATCGCCTTCAGCCACGCCACAGGACTCCACTGGACGGACCACAGCTGCGTCCACTTCACCTTCAGAAGAACGACGATCCACCACCACCAGCAACAGGTCGCCCGCAGAAGCTGGAGCAAGATCACAGCCGACCAGCTCGCCGCTTCCCTGAGCCAGCACCCTCCTGCCAGCTCAGCGAACCCCAGCCAGGCCGCCGACAACCTCACGAAGTGGATCAGCAACTGCGCGGACGAACTCGCCCCACTGAGGACCCCGCCCAGCAGACCCGGCAGCAAGAAGGCCCCATGGTTCACCGACGAACTCAAGAGCTCCAAGAAGAACTGCAGAGCCCTCGAGAAAGCCTGGAGAAGGGAGCCAACACCGGACAACATGACCACCCTCAAGCTTGCCACCCAGAAGCACCACCAACTGATCCGCGACACCAAGAAAACTGCATTCAAGGACCGGCTGGACAACAACGCACACAACAGCAAGGAACTCTTCAACATCGTGAAAGAGCTCTCCAACCCCAACGCCGGAAACAACGACATCACCCCATCGCAAGAACTCTGCAACTCCCTCGCCTCCTACTTCCACAACAAGATCGCGGACATACACAACAGCTATAACACCCAACCGACGAACGCCACGTCCGACACGACCGAACCACCGCCCCCCACCACCACCCTCCGCGCCTGGACTCCGATCAGCACCGAAGACACCGTCTGCATGATGAACTCCATCCACTCCGGATCTCCGACCGACCCCTGCCCTCACCACGTCTTCAACAAGGCCAACACTGTCATCGCACCCCACCTGCGGGACATCATCAACACCTCCTTCACCACCGCCACCTTCCCTGAGAGCTGGAAGCACGCCGAACTCAGCGCTCTACTCAAGAAACCAACAGCGGACCCCACCGAACTCAAGAATTACCGCCCCATCTTGCTGCTCCCGTTTCCGGCAGAAGTCATCGAGAAGACCGTCAACAAGCAACTGGCCGCCTTCCTCGAGACGAACGGATCCCTCGACCCCTCACAGTCTGGCTTCCGAGCCAACCACAGCACCGAGACCGCCCTCATCGCTGCCACCGATGACATCCGAACCCTGATGGACAACGGAGAAACAGCGGCCCTCATCCTCCTAGACCTCTCCGCGGCCTTCGACACCGTCTGCCACCGCACCCTAGTGCAGCGCCTCTACAACGTCGGAATCCAGGAGAAGGCACTGGAATGGATCATCTCCTTCCTCGACGGAAGGACCCAGAGAGTCCGCCTACCACCGTACAAATCAAAGGCCACCGAAGTCATCTGCGGTGTACCCCAAGGATCCTCGCTGAGCCCAACCCTCTTCAACGTCTACATGAGCCCCCTCGCGGCCATCGCACGCCAACACAACCTGAACATCATCTCCTACGCCAACGATACCCAGCTGATCCTCTCCCTTACCAACGACCCCGCCGCCGCCAGAGCCAACCTTCACGAAGGAATGAAAGAGGTAGCCGAGTGGTTGTCGACCAGCCGCCTGAAGCTGAACTCGGACAAGACGGAAGTCCTCATCCTGGGATCCTCGCCCTCCGCCTGGGACGACTCCTGGTGGCCCCCCGCCCTGGGAACCGCACCCAAACCGACAGACCACGCACGCAACCTGGGCTTCATCCTGGACTCCTCCCTCTCCATGACCAAGCAAGTCAACGCCGTCTCCTCGTCGTGCTTCAACATCCTGCGCATGCTACAGAAGATCTTCCGGTGGATCCCCACCGAGACCAGGAAGACTGTCACCCAGGCACTCGTCACCAGCCGACTGGACTACGGCAACGCCCTCTACCCCGGAACCACCGCCAAGCTCCAGAAGAGACTCCAACGGATCCAGAACGCCTCAGCCAGACTCATCCTCGACATCCCACGACACAGCCACATCTCCGGACACCTAAGAGACCTGCACTGGCTCCCGGTCAACAAGAGAATCACCTTCCGTCTCCTTACCCACGCATACAAAGCTCTTCACGATCAAGGCCCGAGCTACCTCAACAACCGCATCAACTTCTACGCTCCCAAACGACACCTCCGATCAGCCAGTCACGCCCTCGCCGCCGTCCCCCGCATCCGAAGAACGACAACAGGAGGAAGGTCCTTCTCCTACCTGGCCGCCAAGACCTGGAACTCCCTCCCTCCCGACCTGCGCCTGATCCAAGACCACCTCGCCTTCAGGAAGAAGCTCAAGACCTGGCTGTTCGGGTAGTAGCAGCACCCCCCCCCCCCTAGCACCTTGAGACCCTCCGGGTAAGTAGAGCGCTCTATAAATGTCTATGATTGATTGATTGATTGATAGGTCCTGCCCTAGGGGTGGGACCAGGAAGGGGGGTAGTTACACCCCTCTCCCCCTACCAGACTTTCCCCAGGTCAGGGGCTGCGCGCCCCAGGAACTGGTTCTAGCCGGCAGATGCGTAGTGAGCACCGGGGTGCCACTCCGCAGTCACCTTCTTGCAAAGCCCTACCTACCCAGAATACACAAACCCTGTCTGGGACGGTGCGAACACCGCCCCTGACAGGAAACCCTTTGTCCAGGCTCTCCTCGCTGGAAGGACTCCCAGCAGCAGGAGGTCAGACTCGTGTCTGTGGTGGCAGCGTCCATTTTGTGGAGCTGAGGCTTCAGTTAACTTTAACCGGGGTTCACAGTTACGTACATGTCGTGTCCCTCTAGAAGGGCGGAATGCTAACCTCGTCGCCAGAATTGGTGAGGGGGCAGCATCCCGATTCGTATGACACCTTACTCGACATGTCTTGATAACGCCATACCGAAGTTACTGATATGGTACGCGTTATCATGGAACAGCCATTGGGTCTTGGTTCCGCAAGCTGCAACCGGGCTCGGCTCGTGCCAGAGCCCAATTCACACGGTTCCATGCACTCTGCCTTCAGGATTGTCAAGGCCTGCCATAGGAGTGACTGATAGGAACTCGGGTGTCCATTTTAAGGTTAGGCATAGGGATACTATACCTACAGCAACGGGCGAGTACGCCACGTTGCCCCAGCTGTCGTGCAGCCAGTTGTGTCAGATTTAGATGGCCAGCCAGGGGTGGCATAATACATGCTTCAGCCCCTGGTAGGCCCTGGTTACACCGATGCCCTGAGTTACAGGGTCTGACAAGGTGGCCCAGTTCCAATTGGGTAATGCACCTAGGGTACACACATCAATTTAGCGAGAGAACAGCTAGGCTGTGGGTCTGATTGGCAGGCCCACAGCCCGAGAAAGTCGTAAACCAGTGAAACAAAAGCAAAAAGTCCGGGTGATCATAGGATTGCAGACCCTACTCTCCTATTTATTTATTTATTTATTTTAAAAATTTATAAAGCGCGGCGTATACCCATGGGTGTCTTGGCGCTATAATTTTGCTGAAAATCCCAGAATAAGGTGGTATCTGCCTTCAAACGTATTGTTACTGAGCGGATTATTGATCGAATAACCAGGTTTTTACCAATTTTCTAAATTGAAATAATGATGGTGACAGTTTTATTTCCTTTGGGAGCATGTTCCAGATTTTGGCTGCAGCGTTGGTAAAGCTTCTATCGCCCCATGTCACCGTCCTGGTGCGTGGCACTACCAGTAGGTGACTGTGTTCGGAGCGTAAGGATCTTTTTGGTGAATAGTAATGAAGTTTTCGTTTGAGAAAAGCTGGTCCGAGACCCTTAAGAGCTTTGTAGGTGAGACACGTTGGGACAATAAGCTAACCTTGACCAGGTGAGTCTTCTTGTTCTAAGTGGAAATACCTGGAGAGCCCATCTGCATTGCCATGATCAGTGCCAGGTCTATGCTCCACTGTGAAGTCCATCCCCTGTAGGGAAATGGACCACCTAAGCAGTTTGGGGTTTTCACCCTTCATCTGATTTAGCCATAGGAGGGGCTTATGGTCGGTCTGAATCTTGAAATGAGTGCCAAACAAGTATGGCCTCAGTTTCTTCAGGGCCCACACCACAGCGAAGGCCTCCCTCTCTATAGCTGACCAATTTTTCTCTCTGGGGGTCAGCCGTCTGCTTATAAAAGCAATGGGCTGGTCATTACCATCAAAATTCAGTTGAGATAGAACAGCTCCCACACCCAACTCAGAAGCATCTGTTTGGACAATGAATGGCTTGGAGTAGTCTGGACTCTTGAGGATAGGTGCCGTGCACATGGCCTGTTTTAGGTCATCGAATGCTTTTTGACAGCTCGCTGTCCACTGAACCTTTTTTGGCATTTTCTTACTCGTCAGTTCATTAAGCGGAGTCACAATCGATCCGTAATTTCTGACGAACTTTCGGTAGTAACCAGTCAGGCCCAAGAAAGCTCGAACCTGAGTCTGGGTGGTTGGAGGAGCCCAGTCCCTGATTGACTGTATCTTGCTCTCCAGTGGTTGAACTTGGCCTCCACCGACAAGGTGGCCCAAGTACACAACCTGTGTCTGCCCTATCTGGCACTTGGTAGCCTTGATAGTGAGACCTGCTGCTTGCAGAGCCTCTAACACTTTCCGCAGGTGGACCAGGTGATCCTCCGAGGTGGAGCTAAAGACAGCGATATCGTCAAGATACGCCGCACAGAAGTCATCCAGCCCAGTGAGAACGTGATTCACCAACCGTTGGAAGGTGGCAGGTGCATTTTTCAAACCAAAGGGCATCACCACGAACTGATAATGCCCACCAGGGGTAGAAAATGCTGTCTTGGGCTTGGCGTCCTCAGCTAACCTGATTTGCCAATACCCAGCTGTCAGGTCAAACGTACTTAAGTAGTTGGCCGAAGCCAATCTATCGATAAGCTCGTCTGCCCTTGGTATTGGGTGGGCATCAGTCTTAGTGACTGCATTGAGACCCCTGTAGTCTACGCAGAACCTCATCTCTTTCTTACCGCCCGGGGTGTGAGGTTTCGGCACTAGAACTACGGGACTAGCCCAAGGGCTATCCGAGGGTTCAATGACTCCCAGCTCCAACATTTTCTGCACTTCACTCTTGATGCAGTCTCTAACGTGATCGGGCTGCCTGTAGATTTTACTCTTGACGGGCAAGCTGTCACCAGTGTCAACCTCATGGGTGCACCAATTGGTCTGACTGGTTGTTAGAGAGAACATATGCCGGAAGGAATGAAGAACTTGTTTACAATCCTTCTGTTGATGTTCAGAGAGGCTGCCACAAAAGACAACACCGTCTACCGATCCATCGTCAGGATTCTGAGTGAGCAGGTCGGGGAGAGGGTCACTCTCCTCCTCCTGTCCCTCATCTATGGCCATGAGCAAACTCATGTCCTTCCTGTCGACATATGCTTTGAGCCTGTTGACATGGAGCACCCTGTGGGGGCTCCGGGGAGTTCCCAGGTCCACCAGGTAGGTGACCTCTCCCTTTTTCTCCAGGATGGTGTAGGGCCCGGACCATTTGTCCTTGAGTGCTTCTGGGGCCACTGGCTCCAGCACCCACACCTTCTGTCCGGGCTGATAAACAGTCAAGACAGCCTTTTGGTCATGCCAAGCTTTTTGGAGTTCTTGGCTGGCCTTAAGGTTTTCGGATGCCTCCTCCATGCACTCAGCCATCCGCGAGCGGAGACCAAGCACATAGTCCACTATGCTGGTTGCAGGCTTTTTGAGAGGTCTCTCCCATCCTTCCTTCACCAAACACAGGGGTCCTCTTACAGGATGCCCGTACAAAAGTTCAAAAGGGCTGTAGCCAACCCCCTTCTGTGGGACTTCTCTGTAAGCGAATAAAAGGCAGGGGATCAGGACGTCCCATCTACGCCGAAGCTTTTCAGGTAGTCCGTGAATCATCCCTTTCAGGGTCCTGTTGAATCTCTCAACAAGCCCATTGCATTGTGGATGATAGGGTGTAGTGAACTTGTAGTTAACACCACATTCCTTCCACATAGCAGTTAAGTAGCTCAACATGAAGTTTGCACCTCTGTCGGAGACGACCTCCTTAGGGAAGCCCACTCTGGAGAATACTCCAACTAGGGCTCTTGCCACCACAGGGGCTGTAGTGGTCCTAAGGGGAATAGCTTCAGGATACCTGGTGGCATGATCCACTACCACCAGTATAAACTTGTGCCCTGATGCTGTTGGTGGTTCCATGGGACCGACGATGTCGATCCCCACCCGTTCAAAGGGCACCCCCACCACAGGCATTGGTATAAGGGGGGCCTTTGTCGTGCCACCTGACTTACCACTGGCTTGGCAAGTGACACAGGAGCGACAAAACTCCTTGGTATCTTCGTTCATGTGAGGCCAGTGAAAGTGCGAGACAAGCCTGTCCCACGTCTTCGTCTGGCCTAAGTGTCCTGCTAAGGGAATCTCGTGGGCCAAGGTAAGGAGGAAACCACGCTGAGACAAGGGGATAACCAGCCTCCTGGTCATGCCAGGCTTGGGGTCTCTTGCCTCAGTGTACAGGAGTCCATCTTCCCAGTATACCTTGTGGGTACCTGTGGCGTTCCCAGCAGCCTCAGCAGCAGCCTGCTGTCTGAGGGGTTCAAGGGAAGGGCAGCCTAACTGGTCTTCCCCAGGTCTTCTCGTGTGGGTCCCCCTGAGCCCAGAAACTCAACTTGATCAAGTTCGAGTTCTTTAGGTTCAGTTTCCCGCAATTCCTGGAGGTCAGCCTCCTCTGAGACCTGATCCTTGACCTGGGGCAAGGGGGAAGGCGAGGCCTTAACCCGACTGCTCTTCTTCTTGGGGGGTGTCTGGTCCGTTGTTCCAGGATCCAGCACCTGTTCAGTGGGGCATCGTCTGACCTGTGACCTGGTCACAGCAAACACATGTGCTGGCAAGCCTAACATCTCCATGTGAGTCCGTTGCTCCACTTCTGACCATTGCGATGACTCCAAATCATTGCCCAACAAACAATCCACTGGGAGGTCTGAACTAACAACAACCTTTTTCTGGCCATTTACCCCTCCCCAGGAGAAAGCAACAATCGCCATACTATGACTGGTAGTGACGTTGCTGGCATTGGTCACCAGGAAATCTGTACCTGGCATGATCTGTCCAGGGTCCACAAAGTTAGGCGTCACCATGGTGACGCTGGCACAAGTGTCCCTGTAGGCCTGAGCCATTCTTCCATTAATTAAAGGCGTCTGTCGGTATTTGCCCAAAGTATTGGGACTGACATCAGGGGATATGTCCACATCCCCCGTACAGACAAGGACAGCCTGAGTGAGTGTACCAACTAAGTTGTCACACCCCTCAGAACCCAAGGTTAACCCAACTAGTCCCTTGGGAGGCGCACTACTACTGCTGGCTGTACTAGGGGGCACAGGTGCCTTAGGGGCTGCAGTAGCAGGAGTCTGCCCTCCTTTCTTGGTGCACTCACTAAACCAGTGAGTTTTACTTTTACAGTATTGGCACCACCTTTTCGATTGGCCTTCTTGATTCTTCTTTTTCTGGGAAGCCTGACCCCCCCCCCACCCCTCTTTGGGTTGTTGGGGACCTGTCGAAGACTTCTGGTCAGTTTGTTCCCCTTTCGAATCTTTACCCTTCTGGTCTGCTTTCTTCTGACCACCCTGGTTCTGGCCCTGGTTTTGCTTAACCCTTGTCCTGACCCATCTGTCTGCCTTCTTTCCCAATTCTTGGGGAGAGGTCAGATCCGAGTCGACAAGGTGCTGATGCAACAACTGGTTCTGACAATTGTTTAAAATTTGTTCTCGCATGATCAAATTGTACAATCCTGTATAATCAGTAACCTTACTGCCCAGCAACCAGCCCTCCAAAGCCTTAGTGGCACAATCAACGAAATCAGACCAGTCCTGAGACTGAGTTTTCTGGGTATCCCTGAACAGCAACCTGTACTGCTCAGTGGTTAGGCCGAACCCATCAATCAGTGTGTTCTTCAGGACCTGGTAATTGTTAGCATCCTCTACTCTAGTAGTGAGGAGCTTATCTCTACCTTTACCATCAAAGGAGAGCCACAAGATAGCTGCCCACTGACTCTGGGGGATGCACTGTACAGTGCAGGCCCGCTCCAAAGCAGTAATCCATTTGTGGATGTCGTCCCCTTGCTTAAAGGGGGGCACAATCTTATTCAGGTGCTTAGTGTCTAAACTCCTGGGTTCCCGTGGGGGAATGCTGCCACCAGTGGGAATTGTCCCACTCAATTCTTGCTCTCGAGCAAAGGCGAGTCTTTCTTTGGCTAGGGCAAGTTCTTCCCTTTCGATCCGCAGATTGACTTCCCGCTCCTTCGCTTCGTACACTCTCCTCTGAGGGGATTGTAGGAAGGTACCTCCTGACTATGGTTGCCCCCAACTTTTTGCCCTGTGTTTTAGCTGGTTTTGGACATAGTCGACCTGGGACCCTGCCAATCAGGACCCCAGGCCTACTGCTCTCTCTTTAAAATGGATTCCATGTACCCTAGGTGCATTTCCAATTGGTACTGGGCCACCCTATCAGACCCTGTAACTCAGGGCATAGGTGTACCCAGGGCTGCCAGGGGCTGCAGCACGTATTGTGCCACCCCTGGCTGGCCTCCTAAATTTGACACAACTGGCTGCATGACAGCTGGGGCAAAGTCGTGTAATCACCCTTTGCTGTAGGTGTAGTATACCTATACCTAACCCTAAAATGGACACACAGATTCCTATCAGTCACTCCTATGGCAGGCCTTGACAATCCTGAAGGCAGAGTGCTTGGAATCGTGTGAGATGGTGCTCTGGCATGAGCTGAGCCTGTCTGCAGCTTGCGGAATCAAGTCCTAATAGCTGTTCCATGATATCGCATACCATATACTCTTAAGTGCATTATAATCCTCGCGGTTAAATGCTATCTTTGGTATTGCTTTATCAAAACATGTCGAGTAAGGTGTCATACGAATTGGAATACTAACCCCTCGCCAATTCTGGCGACGGGGTTAGCATTCCACCCTTCTAGAGGGACACGACATGTATGTAACTGTGAACCCCGGTTAAAGTTAACTGAAGCCTCAGCTCCACAAAATGGATGCTGCCACCACAGACACGAGTCTGACCCCCTGCAGCTGGGAGTCCTTCCAGCGAGGGGAGCCTGGACAAAGGGTTTCCTGTCAGGGGCGGTGCTAGCACCGTCCCAGACATGGTTTTGTGTATCCTGGGTAGGCAGGGCTTTACAGGAAGGTGACTGCTGAGTGGCACCCCGGTGCTCACTACGCATAGGCCGGTCTGAACCAGTTCCAGGGGCACACCAGCCCCTGGCCTGGGGAAGTCCGGCATGGCTGAGGGGTGTAACCACCCCCCACCTAGTCCCACCCATAGGCAGGACCTAGTCACCGGGTCAGCCCCTTTTTTAGTATAAAGATGGGAGCGGGCCCCCTGTTAAAATTAGATCATCTTTGGAATCAAGATACCACTTTCTTCGAAAGGACTTCACGATTTCTTCTTCAAGATTCTCCCTTGTGGCTAAGGAGTAGTCACCCTGCATCCGCAGGCACCATCCTAAAGAACACTGCGGTCTGCTGCAAGTCCTTCATCACGAATCCGACGACCCAGCTCGACGAGACCCGGCTTCCCTGGCACCTCTGACCTCTACTCACCTCTACAGCCCAGCTGAGAACCGTGAGTGCGACGAGACCTCAAGGGACCGACGATCGCCAAGACTGCACGACATCTTTACTGCAAGCCCACCGTGTCCTCCACTGGTGAGTGCTTTGGGGTCCGAGAAGCCCCGACCCTGCGCAGCTCCAGCACCCAAGATCAGCCCCCCTGCATCTCCACGATCTGCGTGGGGCCCTTCTGCTGTTTGCTGTGCACCGCGTTGTTTGGCTACTAGCCGGCTGGCTTGTGGCCCTCTGAACGACGCCCAACGACTTCACGACTGCTGGTCTGGTTGCTCCAGGCTGGCCTTTGCTTCCTTCTTCAAGAGAGGCACCCCGGACCCTCCGGGTCCACTCCAGACGCCATTTTAGGTCCACCGCGTGGGCTTGAATTTGCCAAGGCTTTGTTGCCCAATCCTGGGTCCAGCGACGCCGACAGCTTCTATCTTCGTGGGACAGCTCGATCCTCCATCCTGGTCGCCGACAACGCCTCCTGGTCCGTGAGATCTTCGAGTCAAGCGTCACCCACTCACCTAGTCGAGGTGGCTACCATCCGGTGCCCTCCTGGTGCCCACTGACTACTGGCTAGTAGTCTCGAACTTGGTCCCCTCTGCTTTCAGGTGTCATCTATCTTCAAGATCCAGGCTTGGATCCGACTGAACTTTCTTCACTGGTCACCGGCCAGCATCTTTTCTTCCGGCTCCTGGTCCGTCTACGAGGATTCCCGACGTCTTTTCAGACCTATGCAGCTGCAGCCCCTGGGCTAGGTAACTTCGGCATTTCGGTGCCCCAGCATAGCCTCACTATCCAAGGGTCAGAATCTACTTTCGTTTTCTCCCTACCAGGTCGGGTTCGCCCGAGAACACTAACTTTCTAATTCCTAGCTACCATAGACTTTTGTCCCGCATCTCGCGTGAGAGTGCACACACTGCACCCGAGTCCCCTAGGCCTCCTAGACATAATCTAACGATTCCCTAGTCAAGTCCTAGCGATTCCAAAAGCTATTAGTACTGTACTTACCTGCTAGGAATTTCGCATTCCACTTTCAGAGTATATGGTTTTCCGTGCCCCTCGGGCATTTGTATATACTGTGCTAACTTAAGTATTTTTGTAAGAGTTTTGGTTTGTGCTTAGTACCCTGTCCTCATAAAGAGTACAGGGCTGTTGTGATCTTTAAATAAATAACTGTTTATTTTCATAACACTTGTGTGGTGTCCTTTCACTTGGTGTTCAAGGGGTATATGTGTGGTAAACAGCTGGCTTAACGCGCCCTCTCGAGTCTTTAGCCTTAGACTGCTCGTATCCACGCTACTAGGATAGCTGGTCTATAAGGTTGACTTACAACCAATCATCAATAAGGGTTGCTGGACTGATACATAGTGTTCACTAGAATAGTAAGCACTGCATATCAGGCCACCTTCTCACATTGGTGAGCAGCGGTTGGGATTTGAGCTTGCTGTTGTTTTACCACACGTATCCTAAGAATATCTTGTTGAAAGATCACATAAGTACTGTTAGGTACATATAACTAAAGCTTAGAATACTCTGAGTTCTACTGAACCAGCTGTTGTAGCTCCTCAAGGCTTAGCACACCTTGGCTGCAACTCTTAGCAAGGGATCAGTAGGTAAACACATAGTGTAGGTAGGTGCATCACTTACACCACACTAGAAGCAGCATGTCAGACAAAGGAGGAAACTCTGAGTATCCCCTTGTGTCAGTGGACCCTCCACAGGTCCCTTCTAAATATGCTGCTCTTAGCTTCCATGAGATGAGACAAGTGTGTACTCTCAGGAAACTAAAACAGGGGTCTAACCCCACCACTTCCTTTCTGATTGGTCTCCTAGAGGCTTATGATGCCAGTAGGGCTGGTAACCCAGACCCTTCTAATCCAGATGGAAGTTTGCCCTCCTTACAGGGTCCCTTTGATATCCATCCCCTCCTTGAGGCAGATGTTGCTGAGGATGAGGATGAGTTATCAGGGGATGAGGCAGATAAGGGACAGGTAGAAGTCAGCAGACTAAGCAGGTCCAACTTAAGCAGACATGAGCTTGGTACTGGGGGACCCCTGGGCCCACTCTCAGGTCAGCTTAACATTGGGAATGGACGAGTTAGGTCTCTATCAAGAGGCTCTAGCAGATCCTTTCGAACCAATGGCTCTCTCAACTCTTCTCACAGAGGAATGTCTTCCCCTAAGAGGAGAGTGTATGAAGCTGAAGAAAGGGCAGTCAAACTGAGGATTGAAAGGGAAGAACTTGCCCTGGCCAAAGAGAGACTTGCCTTTGCTAGAGAGCAACAATTGAGTGGGACAGTTCCCACTGGTGGCAGCAATAAACCTAGCAATAGGGAAAGGAGTTTTGATACAAAGCACCTGAATAAGATAGTGCCCCCCTTTAAAGAAGGGGATGACATCCACAAATGGATTACTGCTTTGGAGAGAGCCTGCACTGTGCAGGGTGTTCCCCAAAGTAAGTGGGCAGCTATCTTGTGGCTCTCCTTTGATGGTAAAGGTAGAGATAAGCTCCTCACCACAAGGGTGGAGGATGCTAACAATTACCAAGTCTTGAAAAATGTACTGGTTGATGGGTTTGGTTTAACCACTGAACAATACAGGATGCTGTTCAGAGACACCCAGAAAACTCAGTCTCAAGATTGGACTGACTTTGTTGATTGTGCCACTAAGGCTTTTGAAGGCTGGCTACTGGGTAGTAAGGTTACTGATTTTAAAGGATTGTATAATCTAATTATGAGGGAGCAAATCTTAAATAATTGTCAGAACCAGTTATTACATCAGCACCTGGTAGACTCTGATCTGACCTCTCCACAGGAATTGGGTAAGAGGGCAGACAAATGGGTCAGAACCAGGGTTAGGCCTAAAAACCAGGGTGGTGACCAGAAAAAGGAATCAACCAAGCCTCAAGAGAAGGGTGGGGATAAATCCTCAGAGAAGACTTCCCAAGGGCCCCAAAACTCCAACAAGGGTGGTGGGTCCCAGAACACTCCTTCAGAACAGAAGAAACCTTATTGCCATACCTGTAAACAGGTGGGCCATTACAAAAGTGATGCCAGTTGCCCTAAAAATGGTAATAAGGGAAATACACCCCCAGGTAATACTCCTAAACCTCCTGTTACCACTAGTGGTAATCCCCCAGGTGGTGGGAGTGCCCCCAAGAATGTGGTGGGCATTACTCTGGGCCAACAGGAGGACTATGGCTTAGCCAGGTTCCCTGACCACACTCTTGTCTGTGAGACTGGCATGGGGTTTGCCAACTTCACTACTGGACCCCACATTTTGGGCAAGTATAGACAAGAAGTTTTAGTGAATGGTCAGAAAGTTGAGGCATTCAGAGACACAGGGGCCAGCCTCACCATGGTGAGTGACCATCTGGTCCCCTCTGCTCAACTGACCCCTGGTTTTACTTATCAGGTGACAGACATTCATGGAATGAAGAGAAGGCATCCCATGGCAGTAGTCAAGCTCAGCTGGGGTAATGTCACAGGGCCCATGAGAGTGGCAGTGACAGATAATCTACCTGTAGATTGCTTACTGGGGAATGACCTGGAACTCTCAGCATGGGCTGAGGTGGAACAAGAAACACATTCCAGAATGATAGGCCTATCCAGACAGGTTAGTGGGGCAGTAATAGCTACAGCCCCAGTCCAAGCACCATTCCTCCCTGAAAAGGTTGGAAGGGCAGTGGTAGCCACTGCCCAGGCTCAGACAGACTTTTCAGAACAGGATAGGAGGGCTGTGACAGTCACAGCCCAAACACAGACTGAGTGCCCTCCTGAAAAGGTTGGCAAGGTTGAAATGGTCTCAGCCTCTACTCAGACAGATAGTGAGGTTGTGAAGCCTGAAACAATGGATCACTCCACTCAAACAGAGAGCATTGAGGAGGAAGAAGAGTCTTCCCCCTCCCAGACACTAGGTGAGAGCCAGCCTCCTCAGGGAACTGACTCTACCCCTGTTGAAGGAACTGCCCCAGAGGTAGTCAGGCCTAGCCTGGCAGAGCCCCTGATGGCAGTGGACCCTTCCCAGGTGGGACCCAGTCTGGAGCAGGTAACCTGCACCTCTCTACCCTGCCTCAGTCAGCCCAGGGCTGAAGAGACCAGGGAGGCCAGTGGTGGACCCCAAAGGGCCCCCTGTCCAAAAGAACCACTTAATCAGCAGATTAGGGTCACTGAAGCTGGTAAACCCAGCCAAGTGAAAATAAGTCAGACTCCTGAGGGATCCCCCTTAAAAGTAGTTAGGGAACTCCCACAGCTGGACACTGTTGGGCACAGCCAAACATGGGGCCTAAAAACCCCAGACCTGACCTGTCCCTCCAGTAAGCCAAACAGAGGGACCCAGCCTCCAGCTTTAGGTAGCCAGAGGCTGACCCTGAGAGCTCAGTGCATCTCAGCTAAAGAAAGAAAGGCACATATGATGGATGGTGATTGGAGGAAGTTGAGCCCAAAGGTAGAGGAGCCTCACTTCAGTACTCCATCCCAGCATCAGCCTTTTACTTTCCCAAGACACACCAGAGACAGAGATTCCCTATGGTGGAGACCCTCAGATACCCTTAGGGTGAGGGGTTGCCTAGTGGACCATGACACAGGGGGAAACCAAGCCAGAGCTGGTACTTCCTTATATGGCCACTTAGGTAATAGAGGCTTACCTGGACAAGGATAGCCTTATCTCCTTTCGTTTGGGGGGGGGTTGTGTAGGAAGGTACCTCCTGACTATGGTTGCCCCCAACTTTTTGCCCTGTGTTTTAGCTGGTTTTGGACATAGTCGACCTGGGACCCTGCCAATCAGGACCCCAGGCCTACTGCTCTCTCTTTAAAATGGATTCCATGTACCCTAGGTGCATTTCCAATTGGTACTGGGCCACCCTATCAGACCCTGTAACTCAGGGCATAGGTGTACCCAGGGCTGCCAGGGGCTGCAGCACGTATTGTGCCACCCCTGGCTGGCCTCCTAAATTTGACACAACTGGCTGCATGACAGCTGGGGCAAAGTCGTGTAATCACCCTTTGCTGTAGGTGTAGTATACCTATACCTAACCCTAAAATGGACACACAGATTCCTATCAGTCACTCCTATGGCAGGCCTTGACAATCCTGAAGGCAGAGTGCTTGGAATCGTGTGAGATGGTGCTCTGGCATGAGCTGAGCCTGTCTGCAGCTTGCGGAATCAAGTCCTAATAGCTGTTCCATGATATCGCATACCATATACTCTTAAGTGCATTATAATCCTCGCGGTTAAATGCTATCTTTGGTATTGCTTTATCAAAACATGTCGAGTAAGGTGTCATACGAATTGGAATACTAACCCCTCGCCAATTCTGGCGACGGGGTTAGCATTCCACCCTTCTAGAGGGACACGACATGTATGTAACTGTGAACCCCGGTTAAAGTTAACTGAAGCCTCAGCTCCACAAAATGGATGCTGCCACCACAGACACGAGTCTGACCCCCTGCAGCTGGGAGTCCTTCCAGCGAGGGGAGCCTGGACAAAGGGTTTCCTGTCAGGGGCGGTGCTAGCACCGTCCCAGACATGGTTTTGTGTATCCTGGGTAGGCAGGGCTTTACAGGAAGGTGACTGCTGAGTGGCACCCCGGTGCTCACTACGCATAGGCCGGTCTGAACCAGTTCCAGGGGCACACCAGCCCCTGGCCTGGGGAAGTCCGGCATGGCTGAGGGGTGTAACCACCCCCCACCTAGTCCCACCCATAGGCAGGACCTAGTCACCGGGTCAGCCCCTTTTTTAGTATAAAGATGGGAGCGGGCCCCCTGTTAAAATTAGATCATCTTTGGAATCAAGATACCACTTTCTTCGAAAGGACTTCACGATTTCTTCTTCAAGATTCTCCCTTGTGGCTAAGGAGTAGTCACCCTGCATCCGCAGGCACCATCCTAAAGAACACTGCGGTCTGCTGCAAGTCCTTCATCACGAATCCGACGACCCAGCTCGACGAGACCCGGCTTCCCTGGCACCTCTGACCTCTACTCACCTCTACAGCCCAGCTGAGAACCGTGAGTGCGACGAGACCTCAAGGGACCGACGATCGCCAAGACTGCACGACATCTTTACTGCAAGCCCACCGTGTCCTCCACTGGTGAGTGCTTTGGGGTCCGAGAAGCCCCGACCCTGCGCAGCTCCAGCACCCAAGATCAGCCCCCCTGCATCTCCACGATCTGCGTGGGGCCCTTCTGCTGTTTGCTGTGCACCGCGTTGTTTGGCTACTAGCCGGCTGGCTTGTGGCCCTCTGAACGACGCCCAACGACTTCACGACTGCTGGTCTGGTTGCTCCAGGCTGGCCTTTGCTTCCTTCTTCAAGAGAGGCACCCCGGACCCTCCGGGTCCACTCCAGACGCCATTTTAGGTCCACCGCGTGGGCTTGAATTTGCCAAGGCTTTGTTGCCCAATCCTGGGTCCAGCGACGCCGACAGCTTCTATCTTCGTGGGACAGCTCGATCCTCCATCCTGGTCGCCGACAACGCCTCCTGGTCCGTGAGATCTTCGAGTCAAGCGTCACCCACTCACCTAGTCGAGGTGGCTACCATCCGGTGCCCTCCTGGTGCCCACTGACTACTGGCTAGTAGTCTCGAACTTGGTCCCCTCTGCTTTCAGGTGTCATCTATCTTCAAGATCCAGGCTTGGATCCGACTGAACTTTCTTCACTGGTCACCGGCCAGCATCTTTTCTTCCGGCTCCTGGTCCGTCTACGAGGATTCCCGACGTCTTTTCAGACCTATGCAGCTGCAGCCCCTGGGCTAGGTAACTTCGGCATTTCGGTGCCCCAGCATAGCCTCACTATCCAAGGGTCAGAATCTACTTTCGTTTTCTCCCTACCAGGTCGGGTTCGCCCGAGAACACTAACTTTCTAATTCCTAGCTACCATAGACTTTTGTCCCGCATCTCGCGTGAGAGTGCACACACTGCACCCGAGTCCCCTAGGCCTCCTAGACATAATCTAACGATTCCCTAGTCAAGTCCTAGCGATTCCAAAAGCTATTAGTACTGTACTTACCTGCTAGGAATTTCGCATTCCACTTTCAGAGTATATGGTTTTCCGTGCCCCTCGGGCATTTGTATATACTGTGCTAACTTAAGTATTTTTGTAAGAGTTTTGGTTTGTGCTTAGTACCCTGTCCTCATAAAGAGTACAGGGCTGTTGTGATCTTTAAATAAATAACTGTTTATTTTCATAACACTTGTGTGGTGTCCTTTCACTTGGTGTTCAAGGGGTATATGTGTGGTAAACAGCTGGCTTAACGCGCCCTCTCGAGTCTTTAGCCTTAGACTGCTCGTATCCACGCTACTAGGATAGCTGGTCTATAAGGTTGACTTACAACCAATCATCAATAAGGGTTGCTGGACTGATACATAGTGTTCACTAGAATAGTAAGCACTGCATATCAGGCCACCTTCTCACAGGGATGTCATCCCTCTTCGAGCAGAGCCTCGAGAGCCATTGGTTCGAACGGATCTATTAGAGCCTCTCGACAGAGACCTAACTCGTCCGTTCCCAATGTTAAGCTGGCCCGAGAGAGGCCCCAGGGGTCTCCTAGTACCATTCTCGTGCCGGCTTAAGTTGTCCTGTGTTAGCTGACTAACTATGACTGGACCTTTGTCTGCCTCGTCCCCAGATGTCTCTGGCTCCTCGTCCTCCTCTTCACCTTCTGCGGAGAGATGGATAAGGTCAGGGTCACCTCGGGTTCCCTCGAGGGGGGGCATACTCTCTTCTGGATGAGAAGGGTTGGTGTTACCCGCCCTCCTAGCATCATAGGTCTCCAAGAGACCAATCAGAAATGGAGTTGTAGGGTTTGAACCCTGTTTTAGCTTCCGAGATGTACAGAGTTGTCGCATCTCTTGGAAGCTAAGTGCAGCATATCTGGAGGTGACCTGTGGAAGGTTGACTGACACAAGGGGAGACTCAGAGTTTCCTCCTTTGTCTGACAGCTGCTTCTAGTGTGGTGTAAGTGATGCACCTACCTACACTATATGTTTACCTACTGATCCCTTGCTAAGAGTTGTAGCCAAGGTGTGCTAAGCCTTGAGGAGCTACAACAGCTGGTTCAGTAGAACTCAGAGTATTCTAAGCTAAGTTATATGTACCTGGAGTACTTATGCGATCTTTCACAAGATATTCTTAGGATACGCGTGGTAAAACAACAGCAAGCTCAAATCCCAACCGCTGCTCACCAATGTGAGAAGTTGGCCCGATATGCAGTGTTCACTATTCTAGTGACCACTATGTATCGTTCCAAACGACCCTTATGGTGATTGGTTGTAAGTCAACCTTAGACCAGCTATCCTAGTAGCGTGGATACGAGCAGTCTTCGGGCTAAACTCTAGAGGGCGTGTTAAGCCAGCTGTTATACCATCACATACCCCTTGAACACCAAGTGAAAGGACACCACACAAGTGTTATGAAAATAAACAGTATATTTATTAGAATCACAACAGCCCTGTACTCTTTATGAGGACAGGGTACTAAGCACAGAACAAAACTCTTAGGAAAATACTTCAAGTGCACAATTAATACGAGTGCCCGAGGGCACGGAAAGTTTAGTGGTCTCGGGCGGACCCGATAAGGCAAGTCGGAAGCGAGGGACTCGGGACCCTTAAGTAAGGAGGCTATGCGGGCACCGAAATGCCGGAGTTACCTAGCCACAAGGGCTGCGGCTGCACAAGTCTTACAGGCGTCGGGGGTCTTCGCTGACGAGCCAGGAGCCGGAAGGAAGGAGTTGCTGGCCGGCGACCAGTGAAGAATAGTTCGTAGAGATCCAAGCCTGGATCAGAGATCGATGATACCTGAAAGCAGAGGGGACCAAGTTTGTACTACTAGCCAGTAGTCAGAGGTTACCAGGGAGGCACCGGATGGCCGTCACCTCGACTAGGTGAGTGGGCGACGCTAGGCTCTGCAGTCTCACGGACCAGGAGGCGTTGTCGGCGACCAGGATGGAGGTGCGAGCTGTCCCACGAAGGTTGATGCTGTCGGCGTCGCTGGGCCCAGGATTGGGGCAACAAGCCTTGGCAGATTTCAGGGCCACGTGGTGGGCCTAAAACGGCGTCTTGAGTGGACCAGGAGGGTCCGGGGTGCTCCTCTCGAAAAAGGGAGCAAAGGCCGGTCTGGAGCAACCAGACCAGCAACGTTGGTTGTCGGATGTCGTCAAGAGGTCACCAGCCAGCGGCTAGTGATCGGACAACAGGCTGAGCGGCGAGCAGAAGGGCCCCACGCAGATCGTGGAGATGCTGGGAGGCTGCACTTCGGTGCTGGAGCGGCTCTGGGTCGGGGCTTCTCGGACCCCAGAGCACTCACCAGAGGATTCCTTCAGTGGTCGTGCTGGATTAAGAAAGCGTGCAGGTTTTGATGATGGCCGGTCCCTCGAGGTCTCGTCGCACCCACAGATCTCAGCTGAGCTGACTATGTGGGTAGAGGTCAGAGGTGCCAGGGAAGCCGGTTCTCGTCGAGCTGGGTCGTCGGATTCCTGAGGAAGGACTTGCAGCAAACCGCAGAGTTCTTAGATGGTGCCTGCGGATGCAGGGTGACTACTCCTTAGCCACAAGGGAGAAATCTTGAGAAGAGTCTCGAATGTCCTTTCGTAGAAAGTAGTTCTTGATTCAAAGATGATCTAATTTGTAAGGGTCCCCGCTCCGGCCTTTATCCTAAAGAAAGGGGTGGGTACATGACTAGGTCCTGCCCTAGGGGTGGGACCAGGAAGGGGGGTAGTTACACCCCTCTCCCCCTGCCGGACTTTCCCCAGGTCAGGGGCTGCGCGCCCCTGGAACTGGTTCTAGCCGGCAGATGTGTAGTGAGCACCGGGGTGCCACTCCGCAGTCACCTTCTTGCAAAGCCCTACCTACCCAGAATACACAAACCCTGTCTGGGACGGTGCGAACACTGCCCCTGACAGGAAACCCTTTGTCCAGGCTCTCCTCGCTGGAAGGACTCCCAGCAGCAGGAGGTCAGACTCGTGTCTGTGGTGGCAGCGTCCATTTTGTGGAGCTGAGGCTTCAGTTAACTTTAACCGGGGTTCACAGTTACGTACATGTCGTGTCCCTCTAGAAGGGCGGAATGCAAACCTTGTCGCCAGAATTGGTGAGGGGGCAGCATCCCGATTCGTATGACACCTTACTCGACATGTCTTGATAACGCCATACCGAAGTTACTGATATGGTACGCGTTATCATGGAACAGCCATTGGGTCTTGGTTCCGCAAGCTGCAACCGGGCTCGGCTCGTGCCAGAGCCCAATTCACACGGTTCCATGCACTCTGCCTTCAGGATTGTCAAGGCCTGCCATAGGAGTGACTGATAGGAACTCGGGTGTCCATTTTAAGGTTAGGCATAGGGATACTATACCTACAGCAACGGGCGAGTACGCCACGTTGCCCCAGCTGTCGTGCAGCCAGTTGTGTCAGATTTAGATGGCCAGCCAGGGGTGGCATAATACATGCTTCAGCCCCTGGTAGGCCCTGGGTACACCGATGCCCTGAGTTACAGGGTCTGACAAGGTGGCCCAGTTCCAATTGGGTAATGCACCTAGGGTACACACATCAATTTAGCGAGAGAACAGCTAGGCTGTGGGTCTGATTGGCAGGCCCACAGCCCGAGAAAGTCGTAAACCAGTGAAACAAAAGCAAAAAGTCCGGGTGATCATAGGATTGCAGACCCTACTCTCCTACACACCCTCGCCTCCATCGTCCAAAAGCACGGCCTCAGCATAGTATCCTACGCCGACGACACCCAGTTCATGCTCTCTCTCACCAAGGACCTCACCATCACCAGACTCAACTTCCAGGAAGGAATGCAAGACGTTGCAGCCTGGATGAGCAACAGCTCAACTGAAGTCCTTGTCCTTGGAACCACAGAATTCGACATGGAACAAAACACTTGGTGGCCCACTGCCCTCGGCAGCCCCCGACCCCCACAGAACACGGCAGAAACCTTGGCATCGTACTCGACTCCTCCCTCTCCATGAACCGACAGGTCAACGCCGTCTCCACCTGTTTAAACACCCTCTGCATTCTCTGTAAGACTTTCAAATGGACCCCCCCCCGAGTCAAGGAAGACGGTCACCCACGCACTCATCACCAGCATGTTGGACTACAGAAACGCCCTCTATGCCGGCACCAGACTCCTCCTCGGCATCCCTCGACAAGAGCACATCAGCCAACACCTACAGAAGCTCTACTAGCTCCCTATCGAAGAAGAGTCACCTTCAAGATATTCACCCATGTCTACAAATGCCTACAAAACACCGGACCCCAATACCTCACCGACAGAATCACCCTCCACGCACCCAAAAGAAACCTCCGTTCCGGCTACCTCATCATCGCTGAAACCCCTCACATCCACAGAGCCAAAGCAGGGGGAAGATCCTTCTCCTACATCTCGGCCAAGACCTGGAAGGAGCTCCTGATCGACATCAGACGTGCCCCCTCCCCGAACACCTTATGAAAGGCTCTCAAGACCTGGCTCTTCGGCTAAATGAAACTGCTGACCCCCCATCCTCTAGAGCGCCTTGACAGCCTCATGGGAGAGTAGTGAGCTTACAATTCCCTGATTGATTGATTGATTGAGGCAACAAATGTGCCATTCAATGCAGTCTGGTGACGCTCAGGAGTGGCCCCACCCTACTTATTCTAATCAGTTGGGGGGGCAGAACACAGTGTAGGATAAGCAGTAGCACAGGCTGACAGGCCGGCCATGTAAAGCTAAACAGGTCGGTACTGGGGGTCTTTAAGGAGCCCCCCCAGTACAGGGTATCATACAACTAACACTGGAATCAGTGTAGTTGTAGGATTCCAAAATGTCCGATACCAAATATGACCAGGTTCGGAGAAGCCATTATGTAGTTGGACCTCTCGACTTGTCTACTACATACCTTAAAATGGCTGTCTTGTACATACAAAGCCCGGAAAATGGAGTTCGGCGTTTATAGGGGGCACCTCATTAATGCAGAGGTAACCACACACTTAGAACCACCTTGGATTGAAGGGCCTACTTAGGGGTGACTTCTAGGTAAAAAGTGTAGTGGCCGGTATATAAATTTAGAGGACAGAGCACTGCCACATTCCGGTGAACTACAGTCAAAACTCACTGACACCAGGCAAAAAGTGGAGATATCAATGGGAGAAAGATCCTACTTTCCTACAATCTCCATCATCCAAGATGCCACATTTTAAAACTTTGAATTTTGATTTTGGCTCAACTAGAAAAACAAGTAATGCCTTACCTTTAGAGACTATCTAGCTGTGAATTACTTACCTTGGAATTACCCCCAGACAACAGGCTCGATGAACAAGTTACTTAACTTCGGTAACAATGTATCAGGTAGAGACACAGTCTAGCCGCAGATATTCCTTAGAATATCTTGTGAGGGTGCGATATCCACCAGGTGCCAGTCTGGACCCAGAGATTTTTCAGCAGTAAATCTGTGCGCCGGGGACGGCGCTGTATGGCTCCGCCCTGACATAGTCCATGGAGATGACGTCAGTGGAGCCATGTAAGTCTCTTCCAGCGCGCTGACGTCAGTTTTCTACTGTGAAACATTTCCGCGCCACATCGCGGAGCCACTCAAAAACTATGAGAGTGTGGGAACAATGTGCCAAAAGAGAGTAAAAAATATTTTAAACAACAATGACAAGAAATAGAAAATGAGAAACATCACAATGCATGTTAAAGAAAAACCCTCCAGGGACTGAAGGGAGAGAACAAAAGTATTCGCCCTCAGGAACAGCCTCGCAGCAGCGAAGAACCATACCCTCCAATGAGGCAAAACAATAATGGAGATGAATGTTAAGGGTAAACGACAAACAGTCTGCAAACACATAAATATTATGGTAATGGACAGCAGGACTGTTAGGGCGACTGCCAACATTTCTGCAACAACAGAGAATGCACACCCATACGCACTATATGTGACCAACTGACAGTAGCATAGTCAATAGACCCAAAACTAATGGAGAAAAAGTATCAGGGAGGGGAGGAGGTAGCAGGAAATGACCAATCTCCACACTGGAAAAGAACCAGAGTGCAAGTGCCCACACCTAATTACAAGAATAGGTGGGGAAGTGACAAGTATAACAGACTAAGACATCCTGACCTTGGAAGGATGTGAAGTCTATTCATACGCATAAGGACAGAGATCACTGGCAGAAAATACCAGTGTGTAAGAACGCCACCTGTTGGGCTTGGCCCTTTTTGAAGGTTCACCCCTAAACATTTTTTGCATTTTTCCCAGTCTTTTTCTCTGTGTAGTGTTAGTGGTTTTAGGCCGCTGGGCACTTTAGACCTGTGGTCCAGTGTAAAGTGCGTGCGCTCTCTGTTACATTTAGTGGGAGGGAGAGTGGCCTGCCCTCCCATAGGAATGCATGGGGGATCACCTGCTCAGTGTGTGTCAGTGGTAATTCCTGTTATGAGAGTAGCAGTATGGTCAAGTCCGGTATGTATGAAATTGTGAGAATAAATGCTGTGCAATGGTGTGCGCAGATTTATTATGACTATATGAGAAATGCCACTTTTAGAAGTTAGCTTTTCTGTGTTCTATGTGTTCACCTGCCTGATGTGAAATGCATGTCTGGTTTTGGAGGGACAGGGCAGGCTGAGCCAGACTTGGGCTGAATAGAGAGATCTGCAATTGGAGTATGGGGAGGGGTGACCCTTTGATCTGAGCAGGGCTGTGCCTGGCAAGGTGAATGATGGCTCCACCTCCCATTGTGCGGCTGATGGCAGACCCCCTCTTCCTCAAAGGCAGGATGCAGCCTTGTAAACAAAGTGCTCCAGACTACACCAAACTGGTTCTGGCTGGGTTCAGTGACCTGTGACTTTTGAGAACAAAGTCTTTGGTGTTATAAGTAAAGAGGCTGTGACCCCATTAATTGTTCAGTTCCATGGTGCTCTTCTAGGATGATGTGCTGTTCCTGATCCTGCTGGGGTATGCTGCTCCCTAGGCCCTGCATTACCCCCTTGATTGTTGAGGACTTTTGCTTTTGGAGCTATGGCTTCCTGCACCCTGTGAGCACTATATTTGTATTCTTTCCTGGAGGAAGAACGTGTTACTTCTGGATGCCAAGAGGAACCTCTGTCCGTGTAACTAGAGGGAAAGGACTTTGAAACTTTCATCCATCTTGCTGAAGCAACTACCCAAGGGCCTGATTTGAGCCTGTCTCCTGCTGAAGTCTCAGGGACATTAGACTTCACCCATCAGCCGTCCGGATTACTATTTGAGGGGAATTCTCCTTGCAGGTGAGGCCTCTGTTGAGATTTCCAGAGCCTCTGGTTCTACTGCAGGGAACGCGGGTCATCGTTATCGCTATTATGGGCCGCCGCAGCTGAGGAGCTGTTGCAGCTGAGAGCCCGCATTTGCATGTGTTACTAAAGTCATCATTATCGCTATTGTGGGCCGCCGCAGCTGAGGAGCAGTTGCCGCGGAGTGCCTGCATTTGCCGTCCTACGAGAATCATCGCTACCGATATTGTGGGCCGCTGCAGCTGAGGAGCTGTGCCGCTGAGTGCCCGCATTTGCCGTACTATGGAAATCATCGCTATCGCAGTTGTGGGCCGCTGAGTGCCCACCTTTAAGCCCCGTACTTTCACAGCTGTGCAGCACTTAGTGCTAGCTGCAATGTTTAGGTCTGCGCAATTGCGCACATGGATTCTGCTGCATTGGCAGCCGCCCTGACACTTTGGACATAGGGCATTTTGAGCCCCGTTGAGAAGGCCAGTTGGCCAGGGGGACTGTTAGGTTTGTAGGGTGCCAGGTCCTAATGTGATGGATGTAGTGCTAGGAAATGGGATTTATGTAGTATGATTTAAGCACCCTGCTTTATGCCTCTAAATGTGGTGTGAGGAGGAGGAGCAGGAGGACACCCGTGGGGCGTAATGGCTGTGGACTTCCCCCCTTGCCACCACAGCAAAACCCGAAAGTAACCAGCGCTCTAGTCGTTGAACGACTGGAGGGGCGGAGTCATACCCACAAGCGGAAGTCAGGAGAATAAGAAGGGAGGAAGAGGAACAGACGGGGTGCAGCGTTGGAGGCAGGAGAGCCGAGCACCTGGAGGGCGGAGAGGAGAATCGAACGAAGGAAGAGGAGAGCACGAGAGAAGAACGGGAGACCAGCAGAGGAGGAACGGCGGAGGAGAGCCTGGAGAGCCGAGGGGCGGAAGGAGGAGTATTAGCGGAGGAGACGGAGAGACGCAGGAGCCAGGAGAGTGTATTGTACATCGTTTGCAAACCCGGTGGGCTGGCGGAAGGAGAAGACGCCCCGGGTCCCTACGCCGGGGTCCGAGACACGGGCCGTGGCTCAAGGTAAGTACCGCTACAAGGGACGTTTTGGTGGGGCGTGTGGGGAGGCGGGAGGTAGGGCACTTAAAGGAGGTGTGTCATTTGGATAAATCAATCCTCACCAAATTCCCCCCTCTCACTGATCGGTGACGGTAGCACTTAATCCCCTTTTAAAGCACAGACTGACCTCGACCCCTATATTTTCTTGTTTCCCTTCTGAGGCCCAGAAAACCCGGGAGCCATAGACTGAGACCAAGCAGGACCACCGACCAGGGGACCAAGACAGCACAACACGGAAGGACGAGGAATCAGTATACCTCACCCCATAGACCCTGTTATGAACCTTGTTCTACTGATAAAGCACAAATAAAAATAGTTACCTGAGACTGTACCCTGTGGCTTTGTGTTCTACACCCCCTTTGAGACCCCCGACCCCCACATATTTGGTGTCAGGAGTGGGATATCACTGTGGCGACATGTCACAACCCGTGCCTATCCCGGTGGAGAATGTCATTACCCAACTGGCAGAGGGCCAAAGGCACCTCCAGATAGTATTCGAACAACAGTTGCAAACTGCCAAAATGGAAAGGGAGGCCTTGCAGGACACCATGAAGGAACAGGCCACTCTCCTCACCACGAACCAACAAATACAGGATACTGCCATTCTGCGTCTCACGAACGCCATAGCAAATACCCGGATTCACCCCAATGTCCCCAGTTCGGTACTACAAAAATTCCAAGAAGGAGACGATCCGGACTATTTTTTTACTAACTTTGAGCGAGTCGTTACCACAGCCGCATGGCCCAGAGAAAAATGGAGCCAATATATCGCTCCCCTTCTATCTGGCGAATTACTGGCCGCCTATTAGGCTGCAAACCCCGCAGGCAGAACGCCATATGATGAGATAAAGAAGGCTATACTTGAAAGACTCGGATGCGATCAGGAGTATTACAGGGCCAAATTCCGGAAGGAAAGGTGGAACCCCGGGGACAACCCCCGAGCCTTTTATTATTGGATACGAGATCTGGGCACATGTTGGCTGACTCCCCACGAGTCCACCATAGATGATCTAACCGTTAAGGTTTATTTAGAACAGTTTCTGGATGCCTTACCACCCACCACCCGCTCCTGGGTCAAACAACATCCCAACCTCACTCCTACTATAGCAGTAGACTTAGCTTGTGCTTATCACAGGGCCCCCGAGTTCCGTGCAGGGATTACCCGAACACCTACATCCCTCCCAAGACAGGCAACCCCCAGACCTCCAAGCAGACTGGAGCCCGAGCTTCCTTCCTTCCACATGTCCCCTTCAGACCTGTGTCCTCCGTCCCTGGTCCCAGTACACAAGGACCCCAGTGCTATCACTGCTCCGAATGGGGCCACATAGCTCGACAGTGCCCTCATAGAACCCTACCGGCCGAACCAATGGAAATAGGATATTTCAAAGGGCGTATATATTTGACGGGCAAGGGCCATCACCAGTACAAAAGAGAGGTATTCCTGAACGGGAAAAAGCGACAGGCACTACTGGACACAGGTTGTCATGTGTCCGTCGTCGATAGGGCTTTGGTTGCCCCACAACAACTCTGAGACAACGAAACTGCGCATGTCACCTGTGTCCATGGTAACACTGTACCCCGTAGCCGAAGTCCTACCAGACGTCTCTAACGACCCCCAGCTGCGAAGAGTAGGTGTGATACCCTCTCTACCAGAGGCTGGCATTATCGGGACGGATCACCCCCGTTTTGACCAATATATCAATGAGACAAAAAGCGACTCAGCAACCTGGTGGGGGGGCACCCCTTTTCAGGATAGCGAGGTAGAGGGGGTATCACACCTACTCTTCGCAGCTGGGGGTCGTTAGAGACGTCCGGTAGGACTTCGGCTACGGGGTACCCCACAGTGTTACCATGGACACAGGTGACATTCGAAAAGCGCAGAGCCAGAACCCTGTTTTCACAAGCAACACGACAATCGCATGTTTTTCCTGTGACCGTTACAGACACGGTGGAAACCACCCCAAACAGCTTTCGGGTAGCCCAGAGGGACGACAAAACCCTTCTCCATGCATGGGAACAAGTACAAGAACAGGATCCCGACAAGGTAGGACCTAACTTTTTTGTAAAACGGGGTTTGCTGTATAGAGCCACAAAAAGGGGAGACGCTATAACAACCCAGCTCCTGGTTCCCCTGTCCTTTCGCGACCATGTGTTACAGTTGGCCCACAACTATACAGGTGGGGGGCATTATGGGAAAGAACAGACCCTCACATACTTGTTAAGTAAATTCTACTGGCCTGGTGTCTATAAGGATGTGGCAAGACATTGTGCTGCATGTGTGCGATGCCAGTTCTCGAATCCCGCCAGGATAAAAAAGGCCCCATTATATCCTCTACCCATAATAGACGTTCCATTCAAGCGTGTGGGCATGGACCTAGTGGGACCACTCACTCCCTCAGCTAGAGGCCACAAATATCTGTTAGTGGTTGTGGATTACGCTAGTCAGTACCCCGAAGCGTTTCCTCTGAAATCAATGACTACCCCCTGTGATAGCCAGAGCCACGGTTACCTTGTTTTCTCGAGTGGGGTTTCCAGAAGAGATCCTCACCGATCAAGGAACCCCATTCATGTCTCGCCTGATGGCACAGGTGTGCGGTATCATGTGTTTTCCGATGGATACAAACATCAGTCTATCACCCCCAAACAGATGGCCTTGTAGAGCGCTATAATAAGACCATGAAGAACATGCTCCGCAAGGTCATGTCTGAGACGGGAAGGGACTGGGACCAGCAACTGCCCCTCATAATGTTTGCCATAAGAACATATGAACAAAAATCCACGGGCTATTCCCCGTTCGAGGTACTCTTCGGTAGTAAACCCTGGACACTGCTGGATATGGCCGTGGAGTAGTGGGAGGAGGAAGAGGAGGAGGGGAAATCCCTCCGACAATACACTGCAGATTTAAAGGCAGCCATCACTCACATATGGGGTCTAGTCCATGAACATATGGAGACTGCCCAAACCACTCAAAAACGTCACTATGATCATAACTGTCAGGTTAGAACATTCCAGCCTGGAGACAATGTGCTTCTACTCTTTCCTACCTCCGACAACAAGCTGTTGTCAAAATGGCAAGAACCCTACGTCATAGAAAAGAAGGTATCTCCTGTCACTTATAGTGTGCTCCAACCCATGCATCCAGGCGGGAAACAGATATACCATATCAACCACCTGAAGAAATGGGTGGAACCCCCTGAGACTACGGGAGAGGGGCGGTCCGCCCTTTTGGTAAACACTCAGAGACCCATGAACATCCCAACAGCTCCCACCACACCGTCACAAACAGAGGAAGCCCCCATAGGTGATATTGTCACACCCTCCCAGCGCGCCCAGTTAAAAGCAACCCTCGCCCAATTTCCTGGTCTTTTTTCTTCTAATCCCGGACTGACTACGTTGGTACAATACAACATTGTGGTCCTCAATAATACCATCGTCAATAAAAAGCCGTACCGTATTCCTGAGGCTAGGAGGGAGGCCGTGGAAAAAGAGGTGTCCGCCATGCTGCAGGCCCTCATTATAGATCCCTCTACAAGCAACTGGTGCTCTCCCATAGTAATAGAGCTGAAACCGGACGGAAGCTTGCGCTTTTGTATTGACTTCCGACAAGTGAACAGCATTACAAAATTTGACTCCTACCCAATGCCGCGGGTTGATGAGCTGCTGGAGAGACTGGGGTCTGCCACCTATATGACAACCCTTGATCTTACGAAAGGGAATTGGCAGATCCCCTTGTCACCACAAGGAAAAGAAAAGACTGCCTTTTCCACTCCCTCTGGCCTCTATAATTTTTGCGTGCTACCCTTAGGCTTGCACGGAGCCCCCGCAACGTTCCAGAGGCTCATGGATCGGCTCCTTCAACCCCACAGGGAATACGCAGCAGCCTATATTGACGATATTGTGGTGTTTAGTCCCACCTGGGAAGACCATCTGAAACATCTATTTTTAGTGCTTTCAGCAATCCAAGAAGCAGGGCTCAAAATCAACCCGAAAAAGTCACTGTTGGCTACAGACTCTATACACTATCTAGGGTATACCATACAGGGAGGGCACATAAATCCCCAGATAAGCAAAATAGAGGCAATCAAGGCGATCCCTAACCCCAAAACAAAAAAAGATGTAAGATCCTTCCTAGGGTTCATAGGCTACTAAAGGCGCTTCATCCCACACTTTTCCACCCTGGCCGGCCCCCTTACTGACCTCCTAGCCAATATACAGCCAACTAAGATCAGTACATGGGGAACACAACATGAGGAAAGCTTCCAAACCCTCAAAGCCGCTATATGCACAGCCCCCATCTTAGGCTGCCCAAACTTCCAAAAACCCTTTGTCCTGCAGACCGACGCTTCTGGAGTAGGCCTGGGAGCAGTGTTACAACAACCCAATTTGGACGGTGAGTTGGTACCCATCCTATTCATAAGCAGGAAACTGTTCCCTAGGGAGATCCATTACTCCACCATAGAGAAGGAATGCTTGGCGATCAAGTGGGCAATTGAAGCCTTGCAGTACTACCTCTTAGGTCGTTTTTTTTTCTGTTAACGGATCATGCCCCTTTGACCTGGCTGCCAAGAAACAAGGACACCAACCAACGTATCCTCCGATGGTTTATGTCCCTACAACCTTTTTCGTTTCAGACAATGCATGTCCCTGGTTCCAAGCAAGTTTGTGCGGACTATCTATCCCGTCATCCCTGCCCCAATTGGCCACCCGTCCGTTCTTAAGGGGGGAGATGTGTGAGGAGGAGGAGCAGGAGGATATCCGTGGGGCGGAACGGCTGTGGACTTCCCCCTTGACACCACAGCAAAACCCGGAAGTAACCAGCGCTCTAGTCGCCGGACGACTGGAGGGGTGGAGTCACGCCCACAAGCAGAAGTCAGGAGAATAAGAAGGGAGAAGGAGGAATGGACGGGGGTGCAGCGTTGGAGGCAGGAGAGCCAAGCACCTGGAGGGCGGAGAGGAGAATCGAACGGAGGAAGAGGAGAGCACGAGAGAAGAACGGGAGACCAGCAGAGGAGGAACGGCGGAGGAGAGCACGGGGAGGAGTATCAGTGGAGGAGACGGCGAGACGCAGGAGTCAGTAGAGTGTATTGTACACCGTTTGCAAACCCGGTGGGCCGGCGGTAGGAGGAGACGCCCCAGGTCCCTACACAGCGGTCCGAGACACGGGCCATGGCTCAAGGCAAGTACCGCTACAAGGGGCGTTTTGGTGGGGCGTGTGGGGAGGCGGGAGGTAGGGCACTTAAATGAGGTGTGTCATTTGGATAAATCAATCCTCACCAAATTCCCCCCTCTCACTGATCGGTGACAGTAGCACTTAATCCCCTTTTAAAGCACAGACTGACCCCCCCCCCCCTATATTTTCTTGTTTCCCTTCTGAGGCCCAGAAAACCCGAGACCGAGACCAAGCAGGACCACCGACCAGGGGACCAAGACAGCACAACACGGAAGGACGAGGAATCAGTATACCCCACCCCATAGACCCTGTTTTGAACCTTGTTCTACTGATAAAGCACAAATAAAAATAGTTACTGAGACTGTACCCCTTTGTGTTCTACACTCCCTTTGAGACCCCAGACCCCCACATATTGTTTATGATTATGAGGTTTTGCATACTGTATTTATGTTTGAGTTATTCTCTACTGTGGTTTATGCTAGTGAGATTATTTTCTAAGGTGAGTCATGCTTAGGAGGTTAAGGTCTAATATATTTAGGCTTAAGAGGTTTCACGCCTAATGCAATACTGTGCATAATATGATTTATGTTAAAGGATCATGCTGAGTCCAGTGTTTGCCAGTAATTACTGGTTGTGTTCTATGCTAATTATATGTTCTCCATTTACTATCTTTACTACGTGATGATTCTGACAGTGGTCCAAGTGGCCCTATCATGTGTATATAATCCCCTGTAAATATTGCCCAGTGTCAGTTGGCACAGTGTATATTGTGCAATTACTATTCTAATGTGTTTTATGATAATACAAAGGCTATTTTTGGATAAAACCTTGTGTGGAGTTCGTTTTGTGGTGTGCCTAGTATGTTGTTGCTGTGTGGGTTGCGCAAATGCTTTACACATGGCCTCCGGGATAAGCCTGACTGCTCATTCCAAGCTACCAAGGGGCGTGAGCAGGGGTTATCTTTGGAGTGTAACTCCTTTGCCTAGAGTGGTGGTTTCTGCCTGGCATATGTACAAGCCCTAGCCAACCAGCAATCCCATTTCTAACACCACCTGAAAAGGTCCTCGCAGAGCGGGGGAGGATAGGTGAGCTTTAAGGAATTTGCGGCTAGACTGTGTCTTTATCAGATACATTATTACCGACGGTAAGTAACTTGTTCATCTAATAGAGATGACCTATCATCGAACCCTTAACTTAGAATAGATATCAAAGCTATACCCCCTTGGAGGAGGGTCTGCAACTGAAACCCACCAAGTTCCAAAGAGAACGAATCCGTCAAAAGATTGACTAAAACAGATGGGGATAGCAAGTGAAAGCATGGCTGGCACTAGACGTATAAAGCTCTGCAAAGGAGCAGTAATAAGGAAAGGCAATGGTACCACAGTCCGTCAGAGGACAGTACGAGACTCATCCAGGAAGGGACAAAGGAGAATAACAGAAACCAGAATGTGCAGTGCACAATGGAAGAAAATCCATAAACTGCTGTAATCAGAATTAATAGTCAAACTGTGTGCAGAATCCCATGGATCTGCAAAAAACAAAAAAAGCCCTAAAGAAGGACAAAACAGCACGACAGTCAGATTGTACAAAATGAGCATGCACCACAGTGGATGCAAGGAATGACAGGTGTAGAGACAGATGGCACCTCTGTAGAGATGTACAAAAAACCACATCTACAAGGACATACATGTATGTGGATTATAGGGATACACATAAGCAGACAGTGTGGACCGTGGAAGCCATACTACACATATGCCAAGCACAAGAAAAGTAGAATCGACAGAACACACATGATCTGAGGCTGTCCGCCCACTGATCACCTGGTAGTTATACTGACCAACTATACCAGGCGGTACAGTGGGTAAGGGATACCGGCAAAAAACGGGCACACAGCTAAGACTTGCTCTCATAAGAAGTTGGTAGAGGACTGTGCCTGCTTAATGAGTTTGTCATAAGTAGAATAATTTCCAGAAATCAATGATCATTTCCAAACATGGTGTGTGTATTTCAAAATTTCACACATGAAGCCCTTAACGTGCTCCAGGCTGGTAAGGTGCAGGGGCCCAACGGGCTCCCAGAAGAAATATACAAACAGCAGGCCAACGTTGTAATATACCCCATGAGATGCATGTTTCTTGAGGCGAGGCAAGAGGGTGTGCTCCCGCCGGATCAACGGGAGGCCACAATCGTGGTCATCCATAAGGCCGGGAACCGGCAAACTACTGTTCCTCATACCGCCCCATCTCGCTCATCAATGCGGAGGCCAAGGTGTTGGCCAAAGCATTAGCGATGCGTCTACTTGTGGTCCTGCCTGATTTGGTACATGTCGACCAGTCGGGATTCATGACCCATAGGAGTACGCGCCATAACTTGAAGCGCCTCTACGGGGTGTTATACATGACTGAGGATGTGGGTGACACCCAAACGGCCTTGATGGCGCTGGACGCCTCAATGGCCTTCAACAGAATTGAATGGCCGTATCTGTTCATGGTCCTGAAACAGCTGGGCTTTTGGCCGGTCTTCTGCAGCTGGGTGTGTCTGTTGTATGAGAGGCCGGTGGCCAGGGTGAGAGTGAACGGAGCTACATCTCGGGTGTTCCATCTGGGGTGGGGTACAAGGCAGGGGTGCCCTCTATTCCCTCTCCTATTCGCCCTGGCACTCGAGCCATTGGCCCAGTGGATCAGGAGGGATCGGTCGTTCTGGGGCTTGGCGATAACAGATGACTGGGAGGAGCGTATATCCCTATACGCCGATGGTATAGTCCTCTACATGGCCAGACCCTACCATTCTATGGCGCAGACGCTCCACCTCTTTGAGTTATTTGGACGTTATTCCGGCTATAGGATTGATTGGACCAAATCCTTGAACTACCCTCTCTCTGGGCCCAACCCCCCCAAGTGTCCCGTCGTGATGCCCGGCACTGGTAGTCACAGAGGGATTTAAATACCTTCGGAGTGTATATTACTAGGGACAGGGCAGAGTTCTTTGTCAAAAACCTGGAGCCACACCTGGCTCGGTCGGCGTTGGATGTTGCTCATTGGCGCTCCTTGCCTCTCACACTGATGGGGCGTGCCGCACTCTTCCAAATGCTGGCGTTACCGCGCCTCCCGTATATCCTGCAGAAATCCCTATTTCCGGTGCCAGATGGGGTGTTCAGGCGTATATCACAGGCCCTGTGGGCGTTGCTCTGGGACGGGGGGTGACCCGAGAATCACGCCTAATAAACGTACGATGGGGGGCTGGCCCTACCGGATGTGTGGCTATACTATTGGGCGTCCCAGCTCCAGGTCATTAACGACTGGGTCTACATGGAGTCCTCAGAGCCAGCCTACAGGGTGGACAGGTACGCCATGCCAGATGGCAACTGCGAACCTCTCCTATACTCGCGAAAACCTCGGGGTGACTTGCCTTCGCATACAGGGGTGGTACTGCAGTGCTGGAGAGAGGCCAATAGATGCCTGGGTTTGACAGCACTATAACCGGCAGAACCCCGGTCTGGTTCGGGGACCAATTGAAGGAGGTGAAGAGGCTTAGGGGCTTCAAGGGCTGGAAGTTGATTGGAATCCAATACCTTGGGAATATTTGGAAGGAGGGCCCTCAGATCCTTCGACTACCTGAAAAAGGAATACCAAATGCATGACTCACAACACTACCATTACCTGTGTCTTTCTCATGCTTTGCACGCCCACATCCCATTAGAGACATCAATTCCAGAGAACTCCCCCATAGAGAACAGGCTCCTGCTAGACCCCATCTTAGAGACACCCACAGCAACCAATTACCGTAAATTGATTAATAACATGCCTGACCCACTGCTGTCTCTGTGGGCGAAATGGGAGTGTGATATAGGTGGCCTAGAAGACGATGACTGGCAGGATGCCCTGCAGAGCCCACGTGAAATTGCGGTGCGGGCCCGGTTCGGCTGGTTCAGTTAAAAATCTTGCACCAGGTGTACTACCCGCGCACACACCTGTTCTCATGGGGCAGGACCCTGTCCCCTCTGTGTGAGAGGGGTTGCCAGGAAGAGGGAACATTATTTCATATCCTTTGGGACTGTCTAAACGTGGTTCCTTGCTGGACCAGAGTGGCTCGCATGATGGAGCTAGTTGTGGGTTCGCCAGTCCCGGTGGAACCACAATGGTTTTTATTAATGATCAAGGCCCGACGGACTGGTCAAGGTACAACAAAATCTGTCTGGCCTTAACAGCCGGGGTGGCGAAAAGAAACATAGCCAGGAGCTGGGGGGCGCAGGTGGCACAGCAGTAGGTCCAGTGGCGTAGGGATTTGGACTGGTGTCAGAGAGCGGAGGAGACAGTCTACAAGGCCAGGGGGTGTGTGAGGAAATGGAGGCAGATCTGGAGTCCCTGGCGGAAGTATAGAGGAGCAGGGGGGGAGGCGGGAGAGGAGTGATATGGGTGATAACGCCCCATTAATGTATGATTTGCCCTTGAATGTGCAATGTATTGCTAAAGTACTTAAGATAACTGAACACTGTGATGTATTTTGCGAGTCTGTGATCAATCTTAATAAAAAGATTTTTTTTTTAAATTCACACATGAAGCAGCAAACAGCTGATACGTGTTCGGCGCGTGTGGCCCTATGGCCGTGGGCTTTCTCAAGGCTGTATAGACATTGTGTAGACATGGTACAGGGAATGACGGGACGGTGTATGAAAGAGTAAAAATATGTAGCACAAAAAAGTTATGGTCTATGAGTTTCCCTCTACATCTTTTTATAATAAATATAAAGACATATCTGTGTGCTTATGTCTAAAGTCTCATTCACATTATTCAGCTATTCAACCTTTCCTTGCCAGCCTTCCTATAAGATGCATGTTTTCCTTGTTGCTGGAATACAGCAAGTGACCTAGTCCCACGTTCAGTGAGGCCCTGTGGGTATTCCCACTTCATGAGTCCTACATCATGCTCACTCCTGTTGCCTTTTTATATTTGGGTTTTGCAGTTTCTTCATACACAATCGATTTAGAATCAAGACCTTACACTTTTTCCATCTTTAACTCTATACCCACCTTTACCCTCCAATGATACTAATAGCATTTTTCCAATGAGAACTTCACGGATGCCCTTCACCTCTTTCCTACCTCCACTCTGCCTTAATCTGGAGCCAGTAACTCTTCTATTGCTGCATATAATCTTAATTGGCTTTTTTTGTTGCCCCACATGTTAAATACATTAAGGTACAAGGCAATTTATTATAAATAGTTTTTCTATAGTTTGAGCGGTCTACTGCTTTTTACTAGGGGTGGGCAGAAAACTCAGCTCCGCCAGCGTAGCAGGTAAAGCCAGCCACCCCTGCTCCCCAGCCTGGTCCCTGCTTCTGAAAGCAGCCAGGCAGGGGAGAGCCTCCCCGGGCCCCGGTGGACCCCCGTCACCAGCACCCGGACCCTCGGCTGGCTTGCAGGACGGGGGGCTCTCGCACCCTAGGGCCTGCTGGACGGAGCTCAAGCCCCGGGCCCGGTCACAGCTTCCGAACCCTAGCCAGGCCGGGTAGAGCCTCCCTGGGCCCCGGGGACCCCCTGGTCCCCAGCACATTGGACCCTCGGCTGGAACCAAGGAGGGTTAAGCCCAGGCCACGTCCTCGCCCCAACGGCCTGCCTGGGGAGGCCATTTTTCGCGACTAGGGCTTTACAGAACTTTGGGGAAGGACAACAATTGGAGGCAGCCCGGCCGGCCGGCAGGCCAGCCATCTGGTGACCCGGCCAGCAGGGCCATCTGGTGACGCGGCCCGCAGGGTCATCTGGTCAACCGGGACCCGCAGGACCATCTGGTCACTCGGCCCGCAGGGCCATCTGGTCGCTCAGCCAGGCGACCAGATGGCCCAGGACGACCCAGCACCCAGATGGCCTGTGAGGGTGCCGTACCCAGTCGCCCTTGCAGTCCGGCGAGGTGGCCATGCGCACTGAGGCAGCCACTCGGGAGGCTTCTTGCCGCCCGCCTCCTTACCCGACTGCGCCAGCGGGAAGGAGTGGCCCGGCCGGCTCAGGCCATCTGGTCACCCTGCCGACCCAAGAAGGATGGTGGCCCCCATCACGGCATCCTGGTGGGGCAGGGAGGGGGAGGCCCCCCTGCCAGAGGGCACGTGGTGGAGGTGGCCTCCCGCAGGCCCGCGTTACCCCCTCCGTGTCCCTCCCACCGGCCCGGGGGCAGAGGGACCCACCCCTGGGTGTGGTGGAGGAGGGCGTCCACAGGCACCCACAAACGGAGAGACAAAAGCTTGGCTCAGCGGATGACTTTTAATAGATCGCAGCGAGGTAGCGGCTCAGCTACTTACGAAACACTGACCCAGAATCAGGTAGTCTACGTATGATTTAGCACCGGGTGCCCCACGAACAGCGGTGCACTAAGGGAGATGGAGGTGGCCCTCTTCTGTTCACACTCCGGTCCCCAAACGAGCGGCTCTACGCACCGGTCCCCCGAGAGAGGCTGGCTATCCCAGGCCAACCGAGGCTACACAGCACTGCGGTATCATTACGGTTTAGGGGGGATTCTGACGTAGAGGCGTTCAGTCATAATTTCACAGATGATAGATTAGCCCCATTGGCTCCTCAGCCAAGCACATACACCAAATGTCTGAACCTGCGGTTCTTCTCGCACTGAACAGTATTACTATTGCAACCTCACATCATCAGTAGGGTAAAACTAACCTGTCTCACGACAGTCTAAACCCAGCTCAAGTTCCCTATTAGTGGGTGAACAATTCTGCTTCACAATGATAGGAAGAGTGACATCGAAGGATCAAAAAGCGAAGTCGCTATGAACGCTTGGCCGTCACAAGCCAGTTATCCCTGTGGTAACTTTTTTGATACCTCCTGCTTGAAACCTAAAAAGTCAGAAGGATCGTGAGGCCCCGCTTTCACGGTCTGTATTCATACTGAAAATCGAGATCAAGCAAGATTTTGCCCTTCTGCTCCGTGGGAGGTTTCTGTCCTCCCTGAGCTCGCCTTAGGAAACCTGTGTTATCGTTTGACAGGTGTACTGCCCCATTCAAACTCCCCACCTGCCACTGTCCCCGGAGCGGGTCTCTCCCGGTGGGCGCCCCCGCCTCACCGGGTAAGTGAAAAAACTATAAGAGTAGTGTTATTTCACCGGCGGCCCGAGGGCCTCCCACTTATCATACACCTCTCATGTCTCTTCACAGTGCCAGACTAGAGTCAAGCTCAACAGGCACTTCTTTCCCCACTGATTCTGCCAAGCCCGTACCCTTGGCTGTGGTTTCGCTAGATAGTAGGGAGGGACAGTGGGAATCACGTTCATCCATTCATGCACATCACTAATTAGATGACGAGGCATTTGGCTATCTGTACCACCTTGCGGTGGCTCATTCTGGGTTATTATGCTGCCCATCAGCGGCAATTCGGTTTTGCTTCCAACAATACAACATTCTTTCGCTCTGGAGTACAGCCACACTGAACGCTGTCCTCACTGGAACAGGGATCACGTATAGGCCGGAGATAGTACACCCTGCAGTCCTTTCCAACAATTTAAAATTGTCTATGAACAGTCCTGAGAAATTAAAATATGATTAGCAGGACATCAATAATCAATGTGGGATAACTATGTGTATGAGATTATTTGAGACCTATTCCTCCATCAAGACATTTCAATAAGTATGATGTACACAACTATATCTAAATCCACCCACCTGAGGACCCTTAAACCCCTACCTGCTCAACCACCAGTGGGATACTCGTGAACCCAGCGGACAGCGCACTGCAAGGACGCGCTCACCGGATTCAGCAACAGCTGACAGCGGACCTCGCCGCACCCGCTCCGCGGGTGCCGCATCGCCGGTCCTAGTAAGGGGCATCAGCCCAGGACACCAAGGGGGAAGACTGTTTCACGTTTGTGGCTGAGGGCTGCAGGGCTGCGAGCGTCAGGGACTCCATTACCCAGGAGTCCCTGCTAGACCGGCAACAACTTCCGGTCCGCTCTCCCTGGCGGCCGGCCCACCACCCACCTGAGGACCCTTAAACCCCTACCTGCTCAACCACCAGTGGGATACTCGTGAACCCAGCGGACAGCGCACTGCAAGGACGCGCTCACCGGATTCAGCAACAGCTGACAGCGGACCTCGCCGCACCCGCTCCGCGGGTGCCGCATCGCCGGTCCTAGTAAGGGGCATCAGCCCAGGACACCAAGGGGGAAGACTGTTTCTCGTTTGTGGCTGAGGGCTGCAGGGCTGCGAGCGTCTGGGACTCCATTACCCAGGAGTCCCTGCTAGACCGGCAACAACTTCCGGTCCGCTCTCCCTGGCGGCCGGCCCACCACCCACCTGAGGACCCTTAAACCCCTACCTGCTCAACCACCAGTGGGATACTTGTGAACCCAGCGGACAGCGCACTGCAAGGACGCGCTCACCGGATTCAGCAACAGCTGACAGCGGACCTCGCTGCACCCGCTCCGCGGATGCCGCATCGCCGGTCCTAGTAAGGGGCATCAGCCCAGGACACCAAGGGGGAAGACTGTTTCTCGTTTGTGGCTGAGGGCTGCAGGGCTGCGAGCGTCAGGGACTCCATTACCCAGGAGTCCCTGCTAGACCGGCAACAACTTCCGGTCCGCTCTCCCTGGCGGCCCGCCCACCTCCCTGAACGCCGGTATAACTGGGACCAACCCTCCCGCAGCGCGGGACGCAGCCCGGAGCAAAGACCGGGCTAAGAGCGGGCCGTTTGAGGCCGTTCGAGGACGGCAGCGGACGGCCCTGGCCCACCCCCCTTATTGCTCCCAACCTGCTTATTGCATCACCGCACAGATATAGGCCACCTCAAACAGTAACATCTTAATTAGTAAGTTGAGTAACGATCCTTTTCCCACCTTAAGCACCATGAGTACTAGGGTGACACGCAGCAAGGTCTCCAAAGGTGGTTCACAAATCTGTGGCCCCATGGATGACTTCATTACCCGCACAAATATAGCCATAGATGAAGAAATATCCAAACTTCAAACCCGGGTATCCCTAGAATTAGTAGCTGCACGAAGGTTGTCCCAAGTTATTGCACACTCAAAAAAATCATCCTTAGGCCATATAGCCTCTTCTGTTACTCCAGAACGCCCTGTCCGCTCTAATAATATCATCACTCAGGTCGATGTACACCAGCCCCCGATCCTTCCTACCCTCACTCCGCCCTCAGAGCAACTACGTATTGTAGAAGGGACTAATTGCCCTGCACCTTCTTATGCCCAGACTCCTGCCCTCAATCCACCTCCCCAAGTATTCCCAATCACTTCTTGCGTTAGCGCTACACAACCTAAGAGAAAACGCCAATCACGCTCAGCCTATTGTCGCAAAAAGGCAAAAGTGGCAGTCTCTCACCACTTAACAATGACTAACGCCCCGACATGTAATGTTTTACCTGAGTGTTCCTCGAGCACACAGCCATCATGCAGGGAGAGGGTCCCGTTACCACCACCCTAGAAGATGAGGGCGTGCAAGCACAGGTCCTGGGTAGGAATGATAAGGAATTTATAGACCAAGTCTGGGAAACATTAAAAAAACTTCTCTCACCACTCGACTTAAGATTGTCGAGGATAGAAAACAATCTACTCGAGATGGAGAAGAGCATTATTGCTCTGGCCACTCTCGGCCTGAGAAGTCTTGAAAATCAGGGCTTGTCCCCAACTGACCCACATTCGCCAGCTCCCGTCTCGCAAGTTGAGCAGCACCCCCTACCAGCGCCTGTTGCTGCAAGGCCTGTTCCTAAACCGAGGACTGTGGCCGTGGACCAAGTTTCCATAACCACTAAACCTCAGGCCTCCAAACCACAGATTCCCATACGGAACTCCAAGCCTCATAAAGCAAATTTAAATCTGGGAGTACCTACTAGACCCCATCCTGTTGAAACACAGGGCCCTCGTCCAAAAGATAATTTTAGAGGAGGCTATATAGACCTTCCCCCAGAGGCCAATGACTACGTGGTCGTGTTGACAGGCGTTCCTGTGAACGACATTGACCAACACGAAAACCACTGGTCATTGAAAAATAAAATTATGCATTGGCTCAACGTCAACAGGCCGATTCCCAATGGCAAAAGAAGCCGAGTAATGATGGTCCGTAGAACACCCTGGGTGGGTCCAACAAAGAAATCTAAGCCAGGGGACTGTGTAGTTGTGACTTTCGAGGACCCACACACGGCACACCACATCTGTTCCTGGCCAACCAGCGAAGATTCCTTAGTCATACCAAGGCCGCTATCCTATTTTTACCCTCCACGTCAAGCCCATACCCAAGCAGCTAACTGGTCTTTGGTGCAGCATCACCCATGGAACACCCATCCTAGGAGGCAAAAGAATATTCTTTCACACTGGAATGGCCTCTCAACCTACAATAGATTTGGTGGCCTAGAGGAGGTCGATTGACTCTCTATGTTCCCCGTCTGCCCACAACTGGAAAAAGTAACGACACCTCAGGATGTAGACATCGTAGGAAATCTAACCCATGGCCTTCTAACTAGCCAAGGCGGGCCTCTAAACAGCTTGCCCTGTGACATGGAACCAACTAAAGTGATTATTCTAGACTGCAAAAGAGTGGAAATGAGGACAGACCCACTCTGCTTGATCCCCCCTCCTCCTGCACAAACTAATTTAATGGAGATCGACCCGCCTGATAGAACCGCAACCCCAGCTTTCCTCCAGACCGAGATTCTTCCAAAACCAACTGTATCGGCTGTGGTAAACCCTCCTTTACTTACCCATTCACCTAAAAACCTCACATCTGGTGAACCTTTACTGAAGATCCTAAGCTGGAATGTGGCTGGTCTCGCACGCAACTTTGATACCCCGGAATGGAATACCTTCCTGGCACCTTATGACATTTGTTTGCTTCAGGAAACATGGTGCCAGGAACCAAGACATAGAGTGGGTTTTTCGACCTTCTATGTCCCGGCTGTACATCACCAAGGTTCTAAAGGACGCCCTTCCGGTGGTCTTCTTATTTGGATCAGCATAGCACTAGATCTCAGTGTTTCCCAAAGGACCACTCAAACGTCTGACCTCCAATGGATAACACTACACTACAAAGGGGGAAGGAAATTAGAACTATTCAACCTCTACCTAAGGGGCAACAGGAGTGGAGGATCTATAAATCCATTAGGCTTAAGCAACAACTTGGCTGCCTGTGACGTTGATTCCCTTGTCCTTCTAGCAGGCGATTTCAACTGCTGTTTTGAGCCTTTAGCTAAAGAAGATATGCTGGATACCAATGATGAGGATAACAGGAGGGGTATCCCTATCCTGAACCTTGAGCCGATCCCCAAATGGTCACAACGCGCGATCGATATAAACGCTCTTTGCATGGAGTACAACCTGAGAGCAACGAATGGGCGTTCAAAATCAGATCCCATGGGTGCCCATACATACAATAGGACGGGTCACTCATCCAGAATTGACTTTATCATGCTCAACTATAACCTCTGGCCATACCATCACGACATGGAGGTTATAGAGACCTGTGATAGCGACCACAACCCTCTTGCATTAATTATCTTTGTCCCTTGGCAAACTGGGAAACAAGAAACTCCTGATCACACATGGAAAGCCTCACATGAGATTCTTCCCTCAAACTGTGGCAGACGTCTGAAATGGGCAAGAGTCTCAGCAGATGAGGCAAGGATGACACAAGCCGGAATCATTTTATCAGAGGCTGAACCTCGGCTTGACATCACAAAACCCACTAGCAAGATGGTCTTATCGTTATTTACAGAGACTATATCGGCACTAAGTGGGCTGTTTATTATTCCTAAACCCAGCTCCAGAACCGCTTCAAAAGGAGCTCCTAGAACAAGTGAAAAGTGGTTTACATCTAAATGTCGAACTGCTAAGGGTGATCTTGTTGCTGCAGTGAAAGGAAAAGACCAAGCTAGTATCAGGTCTGCACGGAAACTTTATAGAAAATTTGTGACCGAGGCCAAGCAGACATATGATTACAACTTTTGGCGTGATCTAACGGAGGCAAGCACAAGGAAAGATGCTAAGGGGTTCTGGGACTTGCTAAGATCAAGAGAAAAGCCCATTGACCAACAATTGACTTGTAATATCCCTGGCGATGCCTGGTTTGCCCATTTTTTGAAACTGTATTCGGCTCCTACAGGGCCTGTACAATCAGACCCGGTCCCACTGCTCAGCCCCGTAGATCTCCCACCAAATGAAGGTTTATTTACCACCTTGGAAGTAGAGAAGGCAATTAGGTGTATTGTTCCTAACAAAGCGGCAGGCCCTGATGGGATCCCGGGCGATTTGATAAAAAATAATCCCCTATTCTGGAGTAGATTAATTGCTGCACTTCTCAATGAGGTCATGTTGGGGGGGTCTTTCCCTGACTCCTGGAGGGGCGCTGAAGTTGTCCCCATTTTCAAGAAAGGTTGCAGGGAAGACCCAGCTAATTACCGCCCCATCAGTTTGCTGGATTCGACGCAAAAGGTAGCGGGGAAAGTGGTATTGGGCAGGATTCTGGAGTGGGTGGACGAAAACCAGATACTGTCTGATTTCCAAGCGGGTTTTAGAACGGGGACAGGCACCATCGAGCAGACATTCCGCCTTTTAATGCTCTATTGGAAAGTAGTGGTGCTAGGAGGGGGCAGCTTATACTTAGTCTTTATAGACTTAAAAACAGCCTTTGACCTGGTCCCACGAGCATTACTGTGGAAGGTCCTCGATGGGTTAGGTCTACCTCCCTACTTGCTGGCCTTGCTCATAAAATTTCATGACAATAATTTTGCCCAAATCAGATGGGGTGCCCAGGGAGAAAAAACACCGCGTATCCCAGTAGACAGGGGCGTCCGCCAGGGGTGTGTGCTTGCCCCCACTCTGTTCTCGTTATACGTCAACGGAGTGGTGGAGCACCTCCTTCAACATCCTGCAGATGCACCATCCCTGGCTGGAAGGAAAATCCCGACGCTCCTGTTTGCGGACGACACCCTTCTGATTTCGAAATCACCCGCAGGCATACAGTCATTACTTTCCAGCTTTAAGGCCTTCTGTGACACCAAGGGATTGGCCATAAACATTGGTAAGACCAAATTTCTTGTCCTCAATCCCCCTAAGAAATCTGTTAAACCCCCCGCTCTAGACTCTGTCACATTAGAACGGGTCAAAGAATTTGACTACCTGGGCATACGTCTCAGTGATAGTATGAGCTGGAAGGCGCACCACCAAAAAGTGTTTCTAACCCATAAGAGGGTTGTTGGTGCTTTACTTAAAGAACAGCGTGCTTCCTCCATAAAACCTAATGGGGCACTTCTCGATATTTACAGGGGCAGGGTTGTGAGTGCAGCACTGTACGGCGCAGAACTTTGGGGTACCCAGAGAGTGGACACCTTGGCCCACTTAGAAAATAAATTTCATAAAGATCTGATGAAGTTACCCCAGAGCACTCCCACAATCCCCCTCTTGCTCGACGCAGGTACCCGCCCAATCTGTGAGCAAGCAAAACTACGCCCTCTACTTCTATGGTCCAGAATTTGGAATGTCCCCGAACTCCACAGCTACGCAGACGCCCTAAAAGATGTACTGTCCCTACCTGGTTGGCACAAGGTCGCCTGGCTCAGGGAGGTCAAGAGGGTTCTGTACATGCTGGGTCTAGGAGCTTCGTGGGAAAACAAAACAGCACCTTCTAAACAAGAATTGAAGAAGGCCTATTGGTCATGGGTGGATAATGAGAGAGTAGGCAAAACAAATCTTCCAAAATCTGTTGCGAATTTTTTGATGGTCAAAGACATCCCCCTTAGGGAACCATATCTGGATTTGATCCACAGTGCAAACGACAGGGCATTGTATTTCAAATTCCGGGTCGGGGTTTTACCTTTATGCCAGTTTACTTCCACCTGGAAACCACCCCTCCAAACTGTACCCTACTGCCCATTCTGTGAGCTAAAAGTTGAATCTGTTGCACACTTGTTGTTTGAGTGTAGAGCCTATGTGGCCCCTAGACGGAGGTGGTTGAAGCCTCTTTGTAGGAGCCTGGGAACTCGCTCACATTTGGAAGCTATAAGAATACTGCTCTCAGATGCTAGACCTTTTTTTGCCATCTGTTTGGCAAAATTTCTAGGCTGGGCTTGGCGCATAAGAACTGCTAAACAACGATCCAATAAAGTGTCCCCTCTTATCCTTATTTATTTAATGCTTTTCTCGGGCAAACGATGAGATGTTTTTAACGACAAAATGAATTGTAAATTGCTTTGTTTTGATTACTGCAAAATTGTTTTTATGCTATGATGTTCTGCTTTTATGATATGTTTTTATATCAAAATAAAGCTTACTACTACTACTACTAAATTGTTATAAGCACACATTTATAAAAAAATACACATCTAACTAGAAAATGCACATCTATAAAATTGTAAAAATTCACATCTATAAAATTCACATCGATACTAAATTTTGTGTCCACTATAAACCTATATGTTAAAATAGTATGCTTTATAAGGGTGACGTGTGCGGCAAGAAAGTGTACATCTCAGTATAAGCTTGATACTCAATTGTCCATGAATGCTTGGCACATTTTAAGAGTGTCCATTTAAGTAGTCAGGCAAACATTTTTCTTGAATGGGAATGACATTTGCAAACCTAAATCAGCCAGAACAATATCATTAAATTGAGGCCAAATACCACGACATCCTACGATAAAGCCATTAAATTTTACAATGGTGCATTTTGTGAGATCTTTGATTTGCTGTGACGAGATTCCCACCTTGACAGATCCTGATAGTATTTCACTTTACTCTCACACGCGAATTTAAGGGAATTCTGTGAGTTTTCATATCGAATTGAAACATCAATCACTACTGATTGCACCATTTTTGGTAAACACTACATCTGGTTTTTGTAGTTCACCGTGATTATTCTTAACATGAGGTTCCCTATATGCCATCCAACCACACCTTTTTGCTCTATCAATGAGCAATTCCAGAATTTTGTTGTGTTTTTTTATCCTAATGTCCTTGGTTTTAGGACATGCGCCTGAAATATGAGAAATTTTTTGCAAACATCATTTCAATATCTATATGTAGCAAATGTACGATTTCTTCCTCTAGTGATGCTTTCCCTAGTAGATAAAACATTTGCTCTTTCTTTCATTTTGTTATGCTTGCTGATCCAGAAGTTTGAGGTTGGATTACTTGCTAAGTATTTTATACCATCACCTTGGACAGGTAGATTTGCCCATTTCTCAAATTCTTTTCTCCAATCATATGTTGCTAACAAATTCAAATCATAACTCAGAAACCCACTGTCTAAAATGTTAAGTTTGTGCATTTTGATGATGTTATCAATTTTTTCATTTATTACTTCTCCTGCATACATGAACGAATGCGCTATGTACAGATCTGGAGCTGCCCTGAGATACAATAAACTATAGACTTTATTGAGACCAATTTGTGTACATAGTTTTGGTATACTGAGGCCCCCAAATGATCTTTTCGAGTATAAGAGACTATCATATGTGTATGCAGGAAGGTGTAGAAAATGTTTGACATACTTTTTTATTGTTTGGTCCAGAACAATTAAAGTTTTTGCTTCTGTTCCTGTCATTTCCAGTTTGAATGATAGTTTAGGTACCAAGTACTGACACAAAATTTCTATTTTCTGCGTGGGCCTAAGTGGTAGATTATCAAATATTTGAGCCCAATTGACAAGAACCTCATTAATTTTGTTGTTGCTTGTATGACCAGTGTGTGGATCAAAATTAAATCCGAGGTATCTCTCACTTTCTCCTGGATGAATATTTCCGATATTTTCTTTTTCAAATTGCCATGGTTTACAGTTGTTAATCAGGATTTTATCTTTATGGTGACTGTTATAAAATCCAAATATCAAAAAAGGGTCTGGCTCTCAAGCAGCAAGGCTGAGCTCACTTATACTACAACCAAAAACAATTGTCAATACTGCTACTAATTCCTATGCTATGTCCTCTCAGGTATAGGAATGAACCATCACTATACCATAAAGCTCATAAATTGCTTTTTATTATGCAAAATTGTTTCATTTTGTAGAAAAAGAACAATTATAAATTTTTTACATATGTACAAGATATATCACAACAAACCCACATTTATCTGTACATAAAACTAAACACTCCGACACATTCACATCAAACATTCTTAGTCAAACATACTACATTCATACACATACCACTATAATACAACATATACAGTAAACCAAACACAATTTGCCAGGAGGAAGAACTTTTTCCTACATGAATACAAATATATAAATTTTTATGACATTCAAATGAACTTTATCAATTTGCATGGATCATAAATCATGAACAAGTGTCACTTTGTGCAAGAAAAAATACAAATAATAGTTTGGTTTTATCTGAAGGTCTACGCGTGTCGAACCCCGCCAATAAGGGGGTTCTCATCAGGACCAAAGCCTCACTAAAGAGAAAAAAAGAAAAGAAGCACTAATGAAAAGCTGCACATATTTGCAAAACTATCTAAAGCTCCACCAGAACAAACACCAGCACCTGCTTGCCTTCATGAGGTTCTTAATGACAACTGGCAAAAAGTGGGGAATTATAGTTCTAAAAGAAAATGAAAGGGTACAAAAAAGAGAGAAGGACCACCGTCATTATGCCGTACAAGTGGCAACCTCTTTAGTCTGGGAGGGGGTAAGGGGCCATGGCTCTTCGCTTGAGTTGTATCTGAAAACTTACGTGAAACGTGATCTGCCAAGTGGGAGCAATAGAAAGGTGATTTAATTGTTTGGTCGGCAGTATCTGAAAACAAGAACGTACCAGTGTGAAAAAGAACATTCTGAGACCGTAAGCGCTAAACTGGTGTAGAGCGCCGAGGCGCGGTGTCGATTACATTTTAGCACAGCGTTCCCGGCTGTGCCTCTGTAATGGATAATGTTCTGTCTTCTGAAGGGTAAAGAAAACACAGTTGGTGCTCCATATGACTTGAAGTCGAACAACGCGATGTGAACAAACACAATGTCTCAAAATGCCTACCGGCAGAGTATCGAGAGGACGATCTCTAATCCCAACTTCGGTGTTGCCAATGAATGCGCCTGGCGGAACAGGGTCCTAGGCTGATTTATTTTGCCGGAGTAGTACAGTCATGTGATGAGGAAGGAGGATGACCTTATCAGCTTAGACTGCTGGGATGTGTAGTTTCTCCCAATTGAATGGGCACGCTTTATTAACAATAATTGTGGCGTTCTTACTTGTGTGTGGAATCTGATCCTGCTGATCCAATCGAGCGATTCGCTTACCATCACTATTCCGCATGGATTTCTTCTAAACTCACATTCTTTGTTTCACTAATAATGCCATATGTAATTGTTCGGCAAATCTTATTTCTCATTGTCTCGATATCCCGTTTATATCACATGTATGGAAAGTGGTTGGTGATATGTCACAATGGTCCTTTCAATCTATCTTTGGTACAGCTGAATGCCGCATTTGAGATGTGTGAAGTCATGGAGGATCCCCAAAGGGCAGTGGTGTCCAGATGGAACTTAAATTATCCTATAATGATAAGGTGTGAGATACATGAGACGTAGTGCTCATAATTTGTATAATTCAGAGATCTCGTTTAATCCGGAAACTGCCGTATCAAATTTGACTATTAGAAATGCTTCCCTTTTGGACAATTTTTGTTCCCTATCTCCTCCACGTGGGTCCAACTCCACATTTGCAATCACAGTCCATTTTATGTCACTTTCCTTGTGTGATTTTCTTGTCCAATGGTTGACCTGTTCCGCCAGGCGCAGTCATTGGCCACACCGAAGTTGGGATTAGAGATCGGTCCTCTCGATACTCTGCCGGTAGGCGTTTTGAGACATTGTGTTTGTTCACATCGCGTTGTTCGACTTCAAGTCATATGGAGCACCAACTTTGTTTTCTTTACCCTTCAGGAGACAGAACATTATCCATTACAGAGGCGCAGCCGGGAACGCCGTGCTAAAAGGTAATCGACACCGCACCTCGGCGCTCTACACCAGTTTAGCGCTTACGGTCTCAGAACGTTCTTTTTCACACTGGTACGTTCTTGTTTTCAGATACTGCAGACCAAACGATTAAATCACCTTTCTATTGCTCCCGCTTGGCAGATCACGTTTCACGTAAGTTTTCAGATACAACTCCAGCGTAGAGCCATGGCACCTTACCCCCTCCCAGACTAAAGAGGTTGCCACTTGTACGGCATAATGACGGTGGTCCTTCTCTCTTTTTTGTATCCTTTCATTTTCTTTTAGAACTATAATTCCCCACTTTTTGCCAGTTGTCGCTAAGAACCTCATGAAGGTAAGCAGGTGCTGGTGTTTGTTCTGGTGGAGCTTTAGATAGTTTTGCAAATATGCGCAGCTTTTCATTAGCGCTTCTTTTCTTTTTTTCTCTTTAGTGAGGCTTTGGTCCTGATGAGAACCCCCTTATTGGCGGGATTCGAAACGCGTAGACCTTCAGATAAAACCAAACTATTATTTGTATTTTTTCTTGCACAAAATGACACTTGTTCATGATTTATGATCCATGCAAATTGATAAAGTTCATTTGAATGTCATAAAAATGTATGTATTTGCATTCATGTAGGAAAAAGTTCTTCCTCCTGACAAATTGTGTTTGGTTTACTGTATATGTTGTATTATAGTGGTATGTGTATGACTGTAGTATGCTTGACTAAGAATGTTTGATGTGAATGTGTCGGAGTGTTTAGTATTATGTACAGATAAATGTGAGTTAGTTGTGATATATCTTGTACATATGTAAAAAATTGATAAATGTTCTCTTTCTAAAAAATGAAACAATTTTGCATAATAAAAAGCAATTTATGAGCTTCATGGTATAGTGATGGTTCATTCTTATACCTAAGAGGACATAGCATAGGAATTAGTAGCAGTATTGGCAATTGTTTTAGGTTGTGATATAAAATCCATGAGTCTTTTTCACATTAAGTTTTAATCCTGTAATTTTACAGACTTTTCAATGATTTTCAGATGTGTACTCATTCCTTCCCAGGTACTGCTGAGTACTGCGATATCATTGGCAAAGGCGAGAGCGGTAATTTGCTCAATAAGACCATCTGATCCAAATTTGAAGCCCTTGCCGTTTTTCTGGAGATCACCGATCAGAGGATCCATGGCA